>NC_071115.1:29142500-29157500 GCF_024256425.1 Clarias gariepinus | reverse complement strand
GCTGAACACATTAACACACAAACACACTCTCAGACTAGACCAAGCCAGACCCCCTCTCCCCATATCCAGTATGCATGAAGTTCCCAGCATGCCCCGGGGCCGGGCTCCGGGCTGCGACTGAACGCGGGCCTGATGGAGTCAGTTGCACTCGCACGTCTCAGCCTGCGGCGCTGGACGCAAACACCGGCATCACTCCTGCGGGAGAAGCATCGACCGCCAGTGCAGCTGGATCGCTCCTCGCACACACACACACACACACTCACACATACACACATGAATGTCCCATTTCTGCTATATATTTTTTTTTACTTTTTCTTCTTTTGCCTACACCCAGTCTGATGAAACTCTTCAGTTTTACTGTTTTGAGAAAACACACATCTTTTTTTTATAATAGTTTATGTTCCTAAAAGCAGTTTCTTGAGATTTACAGATGTACAAAATCCTCTGACATGAAGGTGTGTGCAGTGGAGAAACTCAAATCCAGATGTTTTCCATCAGCTGTGGAAGTGTTTCTGTTCCAGTTGAGTTCGGGTTTGGGTTAACCTTCTGTATGCGTGCTTGAGTGTGTGTGAGTATGTGAGTGTGTGTGAAGGTGCCTGTGGTTCTGTGGGTTTCTATTTGCAGGAAGCCTGCTTTGTGTAGCGTTATGTGTAGCGAGAGCCGGTGTGAAACAGGAGAGGGCCTACACGGCAAACATCGGCTGAAATATTTCCCCTCTCTCATCCCTCAAGGTCGTCTCCTCTTTACACACTCACGCTCACACACACACACACACACACACACACACACACACACACACACACACAATTTCTCTTGCTAGGTGTGTGCTTGTGGCTGTGGATCAGATAGGCTGCAGCGCTGCGTAGCTTTGCAGCTCGTAGGATTAGTAATAAAACTGCAAATCGCTACTTAGAAGGATTCTTACAACAACAACAACAAAAGTGGTTATTTATTTACTTCTAACACTTTAGTGTGTGACTAGGCATGTTTAACCTAACTCTAACTTTTACAACTCTGGGCAAATCCGCTGAAGAAAACATGCACCTTTTCTTCTTTTTAATCCAAATCGCATCGTAAGAATTGACGATTGTTGCATTTTTAAGAGCTCAACAGATTCCAGGTTAATGACAGGTGACCATTTCGGGATGAGCGCGCTCCACGTCTCCGTGGCGTCTAGCCTCATTTCACACACACCTGTCACCGTGGACCATTCTGCCATTTCCACATACACCTACGCCGTACTGCCGAAAGATAACATCAAATCACACATCTGCCTCCTCTCTATCTCTCACACATACACACACCCACACCCTGAGACACACCTTCAAAACAATGTAACAACAGATCAATAATGTCTTATATGCAGAGGAATTTATGTGATCAATAAAAAAATGCCAAGCTTGTAACCTCTGCTATAAAAACAAACCTTACATGCTGGGAAATTTTAACTGGCCATCCCTTCTCACATAAACGCTAAAGAAAAAAGAAAAAACATGCACATACTAAGAGATGCCCTAAGCAGAATATACAGCCATAATATGATCGGTTACATAGAAGATAAATCTCACAGCATAAATCAATGATATTGCAACATGTAAAGGGCACACAACACAAACAGAAAGAATTACGGCATGACCTGCTAGGTGCATTTGGTTTAAACCGAATGTTTTGTAAACCATACCAGCTAAGCACCTTTTGACCCTTTTCGATTTCCATAAAAAATAACTATTAAAACCACCTTCGCACCAAATATCTCTATAGTTTTCGGACATAATATCTGTCTTGTTCAACCTAAAAACACTTTTTTGACCCTTTTTGGTTTCCAGTAAATAATTCCTATTGAAGCAAGTGTGAGCTCTTACGAAGTACAGTATCTCTATAGTCATCCTAAATAATATCCGACTTGTTTAACCTGAAAAGACCTATTAATATTGTTGACTCTCATTTTGACCTTTTTTGAATTCCACAAGATGTCCAATGTTAAAAGTCATTACGTGACTTAAAAAGGTAAATGACTAAAAAACATCTCTATCATTTCCACACACAATGTCTCTTACAGTGTCTCTCACTTGACAGCACACTTTGACCCGTTTTGATTTCCTTAAAATGTTCCCTTTAAACGGGTTTTAAATAGGAAATTAAATTAAAAAAATTTTATTAAATTTTTCCTTAATGTTTTTTTTTGACAAATTTCAAATTTATCTACATCTAAAATTATATTTTGGACTGACTTCGCTATAATATTTTGCACTTTTTGAACAATTTTGAAAAAAAAACAATTAAAACACTGCTATATATAATAATGTTATAATCCTGCATGTGTAATATTAATACTGTAGGTGTGTGTGTGTGTTAGAAGTAAGCCCTGCATTTTGTTGTGTGTTCTCATTGCAGGTGTGTGTGTTCTGTATGCGTACGAGGCTTTAGCCCTGCAGGTGTGTGTGCATGTGTTTTAAGTTAACCCTGCAGATATTTCGTGTGTTACGCGTGTGTGAGCGTGTACGCGCGAGTGTGAGAGGGGTTAACCCTCAGGGCGTTGCTCTCGTTATCAGCCCCTGTGGACTTTTCCCAGCAATAGCGCTCTATTGATCGAGCCTGGAGCGCATTGGTGCCAGCCAGATTAAGAGTATAGATTAGCAATAAAAGGAGGACATTACTCGGCAGCCGGGCTAAAATTGAAAAAAATGATGAGCTCCTGGAAGTGGGGATGAGTCAGATGGAGGAGAGGAGCACGAAGGGATTTGCAGAGGTGTGTTACCATGCAAAAAAATCAGGCAGGTTGTGTGAAATTTTGTGCGTGTGACCCAATGACGGAAAGGCAGGGATGCGTTGTCGTAGTTACGTCATCATTACGTCACTGTTTAGTAGAAATATGAGCGTGAATTTTTTTTAGCCATTTAACACATTTTTACGTTATTAAATATTGGTGGAATATTTTATGCAAATATTCATTAATACAGTGTTTTGCAATTTGGATTTTCTTGTTTCTTTTTTTATATCATGTAAGTTAAAATTAATTTTAATCGGAAATTGAGTGCTATAAAAGTATCTGTTATTATAAAAAAACATTTAGCACCTGATGACAAATCAGAATTGAGAACAGGTCTTTAATATGAACCTAATTTAAGTTTATAAATTCTATTTAATGCGAATATTTATTTTTATTTTGTATTTTTTAACGTACTTATTTTTTATTTTAAAAAAGGCTACCCTTAAATATGTTGATCTATGAAACATTGTTTTTTTATTTAACTTTTTTTAGTGCATAGTCTCCTGAACAATCTTAAATACACTCTTTTTCACAATTTTTGTCAGTAACGCTCCGATAAAGCAGATTTTAACGCTGCAGTCCTGAGACACAAACTATACGTTCTCATTCCCATTCATCTCTAAAGCACCTGAAACTAAGCGATGTGTTAGAAAGGATTTGTGAGAACCTCCTCTAATGAGAACACAGGGTCTCAGAAGGATAGGCAAATGGCTACCTTGTGACACGGTTGTTGTTATTTTTCTGTAGCCTGACAATAAAATGTACTTGCTTCCATAAAGGATTCTTTTAATAATCCTCACAGTAGGATTTAATATCTGGACAGTATAAAGAACATGCAATAAACAGCAATCGTGCAGTGGGTGTGTGTTGCTTTCTGTTCTACCGTCATAAGGTTCGATTAAAAAAAAAAAAAAAAGGAATTTACACCTTTTTACTTACTTTTAAAGTTTCTTTTACTAGATTACACTAAAAGCTAATGTAGCTAACAAGTCATGCTTACAGCTATGAAATCGTCCAAATTGTCTGACTTTTATAGACAAATAAATAATTCTACATGTTTTTATCTTAACCATACAGTTTATCATTTAATAAAAAGGATTTTTATCTTAACAGAGCAAAGTTCACTATTTTGTCATTTTAGGCAGGTAGATACATCTACATAGTGCGCATCCAAACCAACAAACAAGAAAAAAACATGAGATAAAAAAAATCCCTCCTTTTTTTTCTTGGTTTTGGCCAATAAGTAAATCGTATTTTCCCGTTTTGTGACCTCATATATTGAGATTCCTCTCCCAGTTTGTTGCTCAGCTCTGCTGTTTTCTGGAGGGGCGGGGCTCAACGGTAGCTCATTTACTAAACTCTAAAAAAACAAAAAAAAAAATTTTTTTTTACCTTGTTAAAAGGAAATAGTCAAATATGGGACCTTTTATGACTTGTCCTATCCATTTTCAATTCACATCCAAGCAAATACTCTCGAACGCACAATGTTAGCTCCACCCTTAGAAAGAAGCTATGTGTATCGTGCAGCTGTGTAGCTAGTCAGCAGCACGCATGGACACACGGGTTGCTAGTAAAGTTTTTGGTCCTGTGGCTTTCCACATAAATAAGATGGTTGACGTTTACATTAGTGTCTGCGCCTATTCCCGCTCCAAAACCAAATAAACAAACAAGATATACTGTATAATATCATAATATTAATATTGCTTTACTCATTGTTAACATTTAAATCTAATGAACGTACCCACTGGCCACCTGACATGCCTGATATTTGGAGTATATTTAGGCATTGTTTAAAATCGTGAAGTATTTTCAGCCCAGGTTTGCCCCACTTTCCACAAACATTAAGAAAATGGAGGAGGGTACAAGGTCGTAATTAGACACAGCCCCTCCCGCCCTCTACATGCACTGCCAGTCCTGGAGAATTTATAGCCCCACTAGGGGAGCTTGCTGGGCGATCTAATTGCAATATTAGCTTGTAATAACACCTGTTTTAGAGGCAGGCGATAGATCACCGGCACCGCAGGGCCTTTCTGCTTGCCTCAGCACAAACGCCCGAGCCTTTACAGCACTGTCACAAAAAGGCTTCCATCTAATGACCTTCGACCTCGACGACCGGCACTTGACCCCGTCCGATTCGCAGATCACAGCGAGAGGAGCAGGAGGCGCGCGGAATGATTTGCTCGTCATAATTAGTTCTACCTTATTTCCCAGGATGGCTAAATCAATGATCTGAGGCTTTGTGTTTATCAGAAAACCCACCATCGTTCAGAGTGATTAGGAAGAGATATTGCTCGTGTTGAGGCAGAGCAAGAAAAGAGGAAAGGAAAAGAGAAAAGTAATCCGACCTCATGCAAAATTAATAGGATTTTTTTTTTTTAACTAGTAACCTTAGCGTAATATCGTAGACCTGGAACCACTGTCATGGTTAAAGTATAAAGATTTAGGCGTCTTTACAGGTAAATAATAGTTTATTAATAGTAAATAACAGCTAAATAATAGATTAGCAATTAAATGAAAATAAAAAATCCTCAAGATAGTTTATTGTCTTATGGGAGGTAAGCGTTAGTTGAGAATCATTACTTGCTGATTAGCTAGCTAATGAAATCTGATTTAACTGACTCACTAAACTTTGGACAAGATCTGGATTATTCCACTGTTACTTGTATAATCCACGCAGTTACTTTGGATACAACTCCATTTTAAATTAAACGGAATTACACTGTTCACGTTCGTAAATTAGCGTTTCACTGTACACTGTACAGTTCCTGTAGGAAAACCAGGAAAATTGGACCTAAAAATGGAAGCGGTGAGAAAAATGTTTTGCGACAAAATCACAAAACATCAGCTTTGTTCTCTTGTTTTTTTACTGTAATAACGTAAACACAACCATGAGTTATTTAGCAGCGGCATTGTAACTAACAGCTAAGATATCCAGTATAGTTATGACCACCTTAATGTTTATTACTATCACTATTATTTCTCATGTTAGTGTGTACGTCTTTGATGCATGTCAGGTGTTTTGGGATATTTACGCGTTCATGCAAACACATATGCATGTGCACATATGTGAACTGGCATGCGTGATTATAATGCGTGAGGCTGCATAACCTGACAGCAGATGTTGATTTACAAGGCCGGGCAAAGGTGGTGGCAGGAGCATGCACTAGCGAGTGTGTGTGTGTGTGTGTGTGTGTGTGTGTGTTGGGGATGAATGGCTCACATTAAGGCTTTTACAGTGACGAGCAGCGCCGCTGATTTGCATGGCAAGCCAGAGGCCTCGCTTCGCGCCCAGCTGATTTATCTGTTGGTTTAAGGAGGCCATAAATACCGGTGCTCTTAATAGGGCACTGAAATGCAGTCGTACGCGTCGGTCCGCCTTAAATCAGAACCATCCACTGTCACCGGTAAACACTTTCGGAATGGGTTTGGTCAGCGTAATGAGGAGCTCGGACGTGCCAGACACACACACACACACATACACGCACAATAGGCTATAAGGTATCCAATGTAACTGGCCCTGAGGGAGACATTCAAGGCAGTCGTGTCCGCCTCATTGCAAAGACATGAAAGATACAAACTCTCTCTTTTACGCCATCCCGTTGCGTTTTTCTGCCCTTTTTGATTGCCTGTCCTGTCTAATGTTGCTTTGTTTACTCCTAATAGCACCATAAAGAAGTGCAGCGTTCTAGTTATATACTTGGTGGCGTCATGTCTGTAGGTTTACACCAACCTGGAATGTCCATATAACGTGTATTTCTATCTATCTGTGTATGTGGGTGTGTGTATGTGTGTAAAGAGTGAGACAGGGTCACCCGTTCCTGACCATGCACTGGACGTGCTCCAAGGCCGCTCTAACGAGCCAGCATGGATTCGGTAATGACCCTTGTGCCCTAGGACGAGACACTCACTGCTGTCCTGTTTGGACACACACACTCACACTAATGCTCACACGCTCCGGCTCGGTCATTAAAGCAGCTCCCTTAAGAGAAATTTAGCAGGTAGAGACTTGGTAGTGTCAATCCAAGGAGCTCATCAGGGAGTTCATTTGAGAGTCGCTTATAAATACGGCCTGCTTCTGAAACGCCCGTGTCCCTGCCCGTGTCCCTGCCCGTGTCCGAACAGATTGTGCTGATTTCATCAGAGCAAAACTGTATTGCAGTGTCCATGTTTCACGGATTTAATACGGACAGCTGCACGACTGTTGCAGAATGCAAACCAGACGCGCTTATGAATACTTTATCTTGTAGTCAAGACAAGAGAGAATTGATAAAGGGCCAGATATTCTATTACTTTCATTCTCAAATCAAACCCTTGCTCATACATCATTGTTTAATGCTCTTTAAAACGCTGGTTTGGAAAGGCGAAGCGAAAAACCAGAGCTTCGTTCTGAGCACTTCCAGGTGAGGTTCTCTTACCTGTCGATGATCACTGGATCCGACGGTGTCTCGTTTCGGTTCCCGCAGCTCTTTTTGTCGCAACACCGACTGCAATGAAAAAAAATAAGCATAATTTAATTCATTTATTATTTTTATTTTTTTCCCCTGTGGACCTGGTAGAACATTTTATTCACTAAATACATTATTAGAAACTTAACTGTAACACAAATACATTTTTGAACTTTGAGTTTTTCTTTGAAGTCTTATGATATGCTATGCGTGCTAAACTTGTTTTGTTTTCCATTTGTATGAAATTTTTTACACTTTTTAAACTCTCTCATAAACATACACATATGTTGAAATACAAGATATCATTATTACTATGATAGATTTGTGGTCTTAATGCCACATTAGATTGATGCTTATTAGTGATGTTTTCACTATTATTAATGAAAAAGTTTTATAATTTGTATCATATAAATATTTTACATGACATACATTAATATATGATATAGATTTTCTTTTGTGAAAGCAAGAACGTGGCTGAATAGTGGCTGAGGCGAGTCTCTCTCTCTCTCTCTTTCTCTCTCTCTCTCTCTCGCCCCTTTCTTTCTGTCTCTCCTCTCCAGCTGGGCTGGGCTTATGCCAAGGTCACTCAGCCAGCCTCTGACAGTTTGGACAGCACCCAGAGACATCCTGGTGCAGCGGCCGCGTCCCAAACGCCCCTCACTGACGTTGCCATCACCCCTGCCCTTGCCGGTGCCCTCGCCCCGGGGCTGGCACCTCATCTGGTGGCATGTGGCTCTCTTAAATACAACCAGCGTTCCCCTCCAAATAAAAAGAGGCTCATTGTTGGCTAGCCAAACTGGCATTGCCACTCCTGTACCCCAGTGGAAAAGTGATCTAGCTCTCTTTCCAGTTCGGGTTTATTGTCATTCATTATAAAATTACGGTTCTCCATGTGAAGCTATCTGCAACAGTAATGCAAAAAAATAAATAAAACAAACAAAAAACACTTTATTAAAATGTAATAATGTTTGAACTAAACAAGATTTAACAGAAAGATTCCTCCTGCTTTTCTAAATGAGCTAATTTGACAAACATTTATAATATTTCATAAACAGCTCCAAGGCTGTGGATTCAAAATAATCTGTCATTATGAATCATTTATCACATGGTTTGATCTTTAAAAAAAAAGAAAGCCACCCAAAACAGGCGTTGTTTTTTCCTTCTCCTGGTGTGTGTGTGAGACTGTTGCCATAGAGCAGTGCAACCATAATTTATTCCCCGAGCTACTTGGACCCATTAGCAAAGTTCCAGGAGACCAATTAGCATTGGAAGCCCAATGGTGCGGCTGTGGTGACAACCTCCTCAAACTGAGAAAGAAGTGTTATAAACAAACTGGACCCCATGAGCATCAAGCAGTTCCTCTGGGACAGTAGTGACCCCCCCCCCCCCCACCACCACCACCACCATTCACCAAAACAAACCCTGGCAGAACCTTTGTAAAACCACTCTAATGGCGATCCCAGTGGGGGTCCAGGGTGGCAAGGATGAGTCCTGCTAATGACTCTGACCCTACGTCCACAAAACAAACACAGGTCTGGAGTCAAGGCTTAACTCAAGATGAGCCAAGATCAAACATGGCTAAGAGCGAACGTGAACTAACGTCCCGCTGGTGCCTTTAAGATAAATCAGGTATGTCTTCCCTGGGCTGGGCCACACAGTAGCTGATTTCCTTAAGAAATGAAAGAGGTCGTTTTATAGCACAAGGGTACATTTAAATAAAAGCAGGCTTCGGGGCCTCTTGGGGAAGCCAGAGGCCAAAAATCAAAGAGAAGCAGAGATATGAAGGGATACAGGAAGCCTGTAAAGATATTAAGACAGGCAGGGTGTCAATAGAAGGCTTGTTTTCAAAGGGCAAGTATTGTAATTGCCCAGGGTGGATGGAAAGCATAGCCACTTGGCCACTTGGCTGCCTGGCAGTAGTCTGTCATCCATCCTGGCTGCCCAGCATCGTCCTTCCATCCTCCAACTCCCTCCCTCTGCGCCCATGCGTCAGGCTCTCGACGCTGATCAGTGCCAGCTAACCGCCGCCATGCCTCATTTGGCAATTTCAGGGTGCCAGTTTCAAGCAGTGAGAATAGCTGGTGAAGACCTTGGACATCCACAGCCAATGGAAAGCCTGATCCCGTGACAAATCACTTCTTGCCGTTTGTAAACCATCGCGGCTCATTATTTAGTCTTGCGGCTACGGTGCTGTCAAAGTCGGGTCTGTAATTCAAAACGCTAATTAATCAGTCAAAATTGATCTCTGGGCTTAATTGGGTTGCACCCACTCATTTCCAAGAAGGACATGACTAAATAAAAGTTAATATCAAAAAGATGGCAAGTGAATGTTTTTACAGAAAACACTGAGACATACTGGTATGACTGGTTTTAGCCATATTTTTGTTAGAAAGGGTGTAGATTGTAGGTAAAGCACATTTCACTGGGGATCTGATAAAGAGTGCTATCACCCAGGAGAGAAAGAGGGAAAGAGAGAGACAGAGTGAGAGAGTGAGAAAGAGAAGGCGAGAGAAAGAGAGAGAGAGGCAGGGGAAGCATGTCTCATCTCCCTCTCATTAGCGAATGGAAACACACCATTCATCAGGGGATGGCTGCTAATAATCACACTCAATCACGTAATGACCGCCTCAAAGTGAGCTGTCATTATGGAAATGGATCCTGTATCAAAATCATCTTGGAGGAGAGAAGTAGGTTCCGTCAGGAGAAAGAAAAAACACACACACACATGCACACGCCGCTGAGAATTTCAGCGCCGTCGCTTCGGGGTTCATAATAACAGGTTATTTTGGCTGCTAAGCTGAGAAATCCATTTTAAAAAGAGAGACAGTAGTGAGATTTACGCTTGGTAATTTAGCGAGGCAGGCGGAGACAGACGAGCGATGAGAAGATTAGCGACATCTCAATCTCGATTATGGCTTCTACATCCAGTATCGTGGTAATATTTAATATTAAGTGAATATTTCGTGAAAGAATTTTTTTCGACACAACGGTTACGCTCACCTCCGTATCCACTGCCTGAGTGCATTACATGCCCATTCATTATCCAATGTACATTATTACGTGTATTAATTCAGTAACACATGTACACTGTGTTACTGATATATCTATCAATCGATCTCTAACTGCTGCTTTAAAGACTCCAGCTATAAGCACACTACATAGAGTGTTGGATGACATAATCATGCCAAATTCTGATCAGGAATATCTCTACAAGAACTCTGCTTTCTTTCCTGCAAAGCGTTTGTACAGTAATGGATACCTAGAATCCCAGGATTCCTGAGTGCCCCCATCGTTTCCCCTTATTGCATTATTTACACAGCCCTCATCCACTCGACCCTCATTCCTAGGTCACTACTCAGCCAGGTTCCAAACATCCGAGCCCCTTAACGTTCTGCAGAATTCACCCACAGATGCATCCCCTTGACCCCCACTGGGTATTCGGCATGAACAAGCCCCCTACTGGTCAGGCGTCAAGCTGACAGAGCTCATAATTACACGGTATTAGAGCCGATAGGTGCTCTGTAATGAGCGAGGCCCTGTAGAGGCGCACAGCAGAGACCAGCGAATTTACATTGGGCTGAATACCGATCCCAGGAGGTGCTTGATAAGCCCTGGTTAATGTTTCCTTTTGTGCTGATAATGCAAAATTTTAGGTAACAATAAAAGATTTTTTTTATTTTAATAGTAAAATTTAGCAGAACCAACCTGCACATGATCTCGTGGGTAAGAAGGACACGGCACATCTCTGGGTTTTTGTCTTGGCCTTCATAAATGATTGGCTGTGAAAGAGGAAAAATTAAAGAAAAAATCGCTTTTAATTCCATTCCTGCAAAATTCAGAAGCTTTGAAATCAGATTCAGGAAATAACTTTAAATTCTTTTTAGTATCATCCAAACTACACGAGTAAGTGTGCCAGACTGGGGTAGGTCATTAGTCATGTTTTTGTGGTGCACAGCATGCTGTAAAACGTAACATATGCTAAAAGGTAACTCTGGTCATTAATACGGGGGCATATGGAGAGATCCAGAAGGTCCACAAACGGATACTTTCTCCAAGGCATCCATCACGGAGCTGACGTTCCTGGCGCGTATGACGGATTATTAGCGAGCACCATAACGGCCGAGAGAGTCACTCTCAGCCACAGACACACCCATAATCCACCTTACAACATCCCCAATTTCTCTCGCCTTTGGTCAGTCGACCCAATGCCTTAGGGGACAATACTTTCAGGATAACGACCACTTTTACATTATTGATCTCTCCCTCTCTCTCTCTCTCTCTCTGTGTCTCTTGACGCTGTCCATGTAGGTCCTCTGCCTCTTTATTAACATCCACCCAGTTCGAGAAAGGGGAGGGGATTTTGGAGAGGGGAGATCAGGTCGATATTTGTATATCACACTTGATTCACGTTTCTGGCGCCGAAGTGGTCCATGATATCATCCGCACGAAGTGCTTCCATTACTATATGTTGGCATTATCGACCTTGTGGCCTAACTCGTATTAGGAACTCGGATTAGGAACAAACATTTTACATTCAGATCAACAGAGATGAGTGTGTTTACGGCTGATCGCAGGATCCCTGTTTCATATCTATCATTTATAACAAAAGACAAATCAAGACAGCAGGACTGTAATCGATCAATATCTACACCTCTTGCTTTCATAGATTGCTAGCTTGTGTGTGTGTGTGTGTGTGTGTGGGTTACAGAAGGCAGAAGGGAGGGGATTTGACAGCCGTGCATGGCTGCAGATCTCTTTTGTTGTGCTGGGGATTATAGTCTCCAGTGTGCCGCCTCTGCAGATACATTAAGGCCTATTGATTGGTCTCCGGGGCTGACGCTTTTGTCGAGGACCTGCTTGCCGTATTGATCCGAGGTAGCCTGACACACCATGACAACGAGCCCCCGCCGAGCCAATGGGACATGAGGAGGGTGGGACTAAAATTAGGGTCCGTTTCACTAGAGAGCGAAGAGGAATTGAGTGCAATCGAGTCTCAAGTGTTGAGTTTATAAAGACTTCTTCGCATTTGTGTAACTACTCCAGGGAGCTCGGAGGCTGTAAAAGTGAGTTATACTGTAGGAAAAGAGAAACGGGGCTGCCTGGAAATCAAGAGGATAGGACTAAGAACTGCTCGTTAAGTGACTTTGCGCCAAAACTCATAAAGAGTTATGGTTAAGTCTGAAAACTAATTGCGTGTTCTGCATTCACGGCTCATCTAAAGAGTGGGCGCTTGATCAGGGGCGTCATAGTAACCAAGCGGCAGACTGCTAAACTTATACAACCTGAAAGAGTCTGTTTTTTTTCTGCATATTAGTTAGATGAATATGATTACTCACCTGTTTAGTCATGGAGTCTATCAACCGTACATAGAGGTCCTGCTCTGTCCTGATTCCTGTTGGAAATTATTTTGTTGGTTAAACAATAATTTGCACAAGAGGTGCTGAAAACATGTACATTGGAAAAAAAAAAAACACTACAACCACTATTACATAGGAAGGATGAAAAAGAAGCACCATGCTAAGTAACTAGTAAGACCAGTAGTCTTGTTTTCAAAATATATGCCAGTTTATGACTTAAACGGAGGTTTGGCTTAAATTCAAGTTAAAAAGAATAATAAACATAAGAATTCAATAATCAATATATGACTTAAAATAAAATCACCCTTGTTTTCAAAGGTTTCAGATCCCTGGATATACCTGAGCGCTAATCAGAGAGCCAGCTCCCCGCTTTACTAGTCTACGCATTAAAAAGCTCTTTCAGAGACACACCCATTGGCCTCCCTAAATAAACACACTCAAGTGCACGTTTTCTTTTCACCAGTTCAATACTATCAAGAGTTCACCCTTTGTACGGAATTTATTGTACGAAATCTAGGTCTAATAATTAGTGTTTAGGCTATACAATTATATCTTCAGAACTTTCCAGGTAAAAGATCTGTACTGAAGGTACAAAAGATGTACTTGTTTTAGGAGGGTTAAGAGGTCACGAGTGGTACGCTTAAGAGGTTAAGTTGGGGTTTATTTGGCTTTACAGTGCTCTCTTCTCCAGGGTTAACTACTGCACCAAGCAAATCGGTTTCTTTCTCTATAATCGCACAAAAGACTGGTTAAACGCTTTAGTGAGACGACTCAACGAAGACGATGTTAATTTCTTTAAAGTGTGCATAAGCAAAAAAGAAAAAATTAAATAATAAGAATAAGAATAATAAGAATAATAATAAGTGTTTGCTCATCATGCTGCCTGAGCTGTTCAGTTACCCCCTTCCCCAACACACACACACACACAGAAATGCACACAGTTGATCAAATAAATGTATTATTTATTGCTTTCTCGTCTTAAACCTGCGAGCTTCCCCGACCCCTCGCTGTCTCTCTGCACGCATCTATGGACAAACTCTTTCCTCACTCCATCACTCTACTGAGACAGGCAGGTGTATGGGGCAGGGCTAAAGGTGGATGAGGGGTAAAAAGGCATGCTGGGAAGGCGACCCGTGGACTAATCTCTTAGCAGGGTAGTGTAATTGACATTCACACATATGTCATTATTTCGATTCGCACACAGAGTGTGTGATAACATTAATGAATACTTTTCATTATCCACTTTTGCTATTTTAACAACAAATGAAAATAATAAGTATAGGAAAGAAACTGTGCAGTGGCGTCCCGAATCTCGCTCTGGTACTCGGTAACAGAGGAAGGAGACAGATGTAAATAAAATCATCCCAGTATAAACAGATGGGATCCTCAAGACTCTTCCAGATGTGCAAAGACATGAAGCTGGACGCAAAAAGCAAGCCTGAATTCACTCCTGAGAACTGTTTTAACACTTCGGGTATTTCCAAAATTTTATTTCTCAATAAAATGATAAAATGTCCAAAGTGTGATATGAATTATTTGGAAGAATTGAGATAAGGAGAAGTATGTGTATGTGTAAGGAGAGAAAGAGAGAGAGAGAGAGAGAGAGAGAGAGAGAGAGAGAGAGTGGAGTATAATCCCAAAAAGCAAAAAGTAAGAAAGACCAGAACCCCAAAGAACAAAAAGGTGAAAGAAGGAAAAAGAAAGAAAGATTATAGCTCTTAAAAAACTAAAGGAAAAAAAAAGAAAGTAACTATAACACCCAAAAACCAATAAAAAAGAAAGAAAGAAAGAAAGAAAGGAAGGAAGGAAAAAAGAAAGGAAAAAAACTCCAACCCCATAAGAACAAAAAACTAAGAAAGAAAAACTATTAACCCCCCCCCCTCAAAAAAGGAAAGAAAAAGTAAAAAAAAAAAATATAGGAAGAGACTATTACCCAAAAAAAAGAAAGAAAGAAGGACTATAACCCTGAAGAACAAAGAGATGAAAAAGGGGGGAAAATGAAGTCTAGAACCCCAAAAAAACTAAAGGAAAGAAAAAAATAAAGAAGGAAAGAAGGAAAGAAACTATAACCCCCACCTAAAACCAATAAAAACCAAAGAAGGAAGGAAAGAAAGAAAGAAAGAAAGAAAGAAAGAAAGAAAGAATGAAAGGAAAAAATAAAAAAACTACAACCCTATAAGAACAAAAAAGAAAGAAAGAAAAACTATGACCCACCAAAAAGGAAAGGAAGAAGTAAAGAAAGAGACTCCAAACCTCAAAAGAAAGAAAGAAAGAAAGAAAGAAAGAAAGAAAAAAAGAATAAGGAAATGTGAAGTTAACATCTTCTATTGTGTTGTTGTGTGTTGTTATATTGTTGGTTTGTTGATGTTGTTGTTGTCATCCCTTTGACTGATGAATGTGGTGGTTTCTTACCGTTACTGTAGAGAAG
>NC_071115.1:27882500-28055000 GCF_024256425.1 Clarias gariepinus | reverse complement strand
ATGTAATTTTCTCAGCCTTATTTTTAATTAATATTGTCTACAATAATAATTAAAACGAGTAACTAGTTTACTAGCCCGAGCTAATGCTGCCTCTAATTTTATTCCAGTTTATCTGTTCAGTTGATTTTCACTTGGCTCGGGTACAGAAGGGGAGAGGTGTTGGTCATCATCATCACTGACCCTGAGGCAGCTGGATCCAGACTTGCTATCCCTGATGTTATGTTAGAGCTGTCAGAGCCTGCGGAACTGCAATTTCCCCAAAGGCCATAATCTACTAATTTGAAGAATTTCACAGCATCTGCTTTTAAAGCTTTTTCTTCTTGTCGTGTAAATTTTCAGCAACATACAGTACTGTACATACATAATGCCAAGCATTTTTGTAAATTGATTTGCCTTAGGTAAAGGAGCAGATCTGGGGGACTCATGGACGTAGAGTATTATGGTGAACTGGTATGTTTGGATGCTGTCTTCCCCACTCTCATTGATCACTCAGGTTTGTCGCATGAGGTGATTGGTTGCTTTACATCTCAGGGAGCCCTCATGTCTGTGTTTTCTTCTGGCTCTCCCTTTTAGTTATGCTGTCATAGTTAGTCCTGCCGGAGTGTTTGCTTGCACTCTACAGTTAATATACATTCACATTATACAGTGTTCGACTGTGACCATACCTAACTGTTATCTCTCCATCTCTTTTGCTCTCTCCTCTTCTGTTCTCTCTTTCTTCTTCTCTCCTTTCCTTCATCTCTCTGTCGAGCTACATGTCGCTCCTGAGCTGCCAGTGATCCAGAACTCCTCTGCCCACTGGACCTGTCTAACTCGTCCTGGAGTCCTGCTTCTGGCAGGAGATCTCGTCGCATGAATGCCCCGTGTTGCCTGGGATGCGTGTGGTGACTGGGGATGGTTTCACTTTTCCACGAAGACGGTCCTGTGCTCGACTGATGCAGACAGCTGTTCTCTGAGGACTTGTGACTTCAGTCGCTCAATAGTTCAGGACTGGAATTTCCTACAGTCTACCTGAGCCTCCAGGAACAAACTGGACTTCATTTAATTTAACACATCTGTTCTACTGAACTTCCAGTCTCACATAGTATTATGAATGAATATAATTACTTATTTTATTATAGATGTAATGAAAATGAATAAAATTCATCAAATAAAAGACAAAACAATTGCCATAATAATAATAATAATAATAATAATAATAATAATAATAGTTACAAGCAATGATGAGTGGCCTCAAGCACCTGTGCCACTGCCACCTGGGTGCACTAGAAAGACAGTGGGAACAGTGGGCAAATGCATTTAAAGGGGACATACCAATACACTTATGATATAATTTTAGAATAGGGGGAATTTTATGTCAAGACACTCAAAAAGCCTTGGAGGCTGGAAAAAAAAATCCTCAGTGTGACATTACTCACAGTGATGTCCCTTAATGTGATTGAGGTCCCGGGTGCACGGGCAACTTGCACACTTCACACAATATGACTAATAGGGCTGATGTCAGCATGGGCCCTAAATAGGGCCTCTCACACGCCAACTGTGTGTGTTTGTGTGCATGCACGTTTGTGGGAGTGAGGGACGTGAGTATTTGAGTGTTAACATTTGTGATGAGTGTGGAATAGGGGCAATTTTATGTTATAACCTCAAAAAAGCTGGTGTTTGTGTGTGTATGTGTGCGTGTGCGTGTGTTTGTATGTGTGTGTGTGTGTGTGTGTGTGTGTGTAGAATAGACCGCAGATGCCGGGGGAAAAAAAGCATCACACTGTGATGTCACTGAGCGTGATGTCACTGAATATAATGTCACTTAATATTTAATGTCACTGAAAACAATTTTGCATCCTCAATGTCTTTAGATCGCAGAGGCCCGGTTTGGTGGCGATCGTATAAATCCCATAGGAGGAGTATATAAATAACTGTAACTTGAAACAACACAAAATAACGGACTTCCTGTTAAGTTGAGCCCAAGACATGCAGTGCGAAAGTTGTTTGACTCAATGAGCTCTAAACGTAGAACTACATTCAAAATATGACGACAACACTTATATGAACGCACAGAAGCATGATTCACTAAAAACACATATGTTGCAAAAGCTCATGCGGCCGGGAAACAACCTTGATATATTCGGCTTGATTCGTGTATCTTGCCACTAATGAAATGCTACATGCAACCTTGCTTGTGATCAAATAAATGGCATGAGCAAAAAAAAAAAAAAAACAGTTGTAATCGAACAGCATATTTAGTTTGACTTAACTAACATTAATCTATTTGCTTTTTTTTTACCCAACAGGAGGATGTACTTGATGGTTACACCAATGAAGTTACGAAGTTGGTGGTAATTCACAATTTTACAGTTGAGGGGGACCCAACAGATGTGTGCATTGTTTTGCTGATAGGTTATGGAAACAGAACCACAGCTTGCATGCTGTTAATGGGACTGATTTATCCCCTCAACCTTGAGTATCCCAAAATGCTAAAGTACACCTCTGAAGTGTTCCGGATACAGTTTTTGAAACTTAATGGAACAAAATCGCAGAAGAAGGTCCAGAGTCTAAAACATAAACTAATGCAATGAACTGCCTGTATACTGTAAGTACAGACTCTCTGCTTCATGCAAATAAGATGTTCTGTTATTTTCAAATAGTACATTTAATGCAAGAATGTTTCTTTTGCACATAATTTTTTTTCCATGTTTTCAAAATTGCAATTGAATGTAAAAGAGCTTTCACACATTTTAAAAGAAGTTGAGGGTAAAATGTTTGTATAGCAAGTGAAAATGTGAAGATTTTTATTTATTTAATGTTTTATGTAATATTTACTTAAAACATCAATATTACATAAAGTTTCATTTTTTCAATTAAAAATGCATTATACGGTGTTACTTTGTGTTTAGTTTTAATTTCTTTTAAATGTTTTAAAAATAAAATGTTGTTTGGACAATAAAAAAAAGCAATTAATGCAGTCTCCTGTGTCTGACCAGTGAATTTAACTTTCCCTGATTAGGTAATGTTTAATTATTCTTTTTGACTTATCTTTATTAATAATAATTAAGTAGATTAACTTTTACTTATTAACAATAAAAGTATGTTACTTAACTTTTACAAGAAATTTGTAATGAGAAATATTAGGTATACCTTACCTATTTCTTAAAGTGTGTCATAGCTATTAATATTAGGTACTCGCAAATATATAGGATAGAATCTACCCAAACAAAGTGAGTGTAAATTGTTACCTCAATTTTATTGAGTAGATTCTATAGGTTGTTATTTACAGTGTAGAGCGTGTGCCCCTTCCCTCCTCCTCTCGCCTTCATACACACACTCACACACACACACAGTAATTTATTTAATGTCACTGAAAACGGAAACACTGCTCTGTCACAGGTTTTTTCAAAGGTAAGTGCAGGTACATTTATTTTTTGTGTACTTTTCAGCAGTGATTCTGTTAGTGTGCGGCCGTTCGAGATTCATTAGAGATGTTCCTTATTAAAGAAGTTTCATGATAGAGCAATTTTTCTGTTAGTGTGTGTGTGTGTGAAAGTTGAGGGGGGGGGGGGAGTTATTCCATGGCGTTTTTTCAGTATTCAGCTGTCTGCCTTGATAAACATATATACAATGTACAAATAATAATTAGAGCGAATAATTAGCTAATAATAACTAGCTAATATGCATTTTAAAAATGAAATAAGATACTTGTTGGTGTGAGGTAACATGAAATTAAGTACTTGAGTTATCTGTTACTAATCTGCTTAGAAATTGTTAACATTAATATTTGCAGGTCATTCATCCAATACTGCGATTGATACAAAATTAGATTGAATAGGAATTTAATGACAGATATTGTGAATCTAATGCTTGTGAATATAAAAGGGCTTTTATTTGTATAGGCATCTCCACAGGCGTGGCAATTAAAGCTGTTGTGGAAGAGGCTAATGTTTTAAGTTGTCATATGTCTCAGCTCACTATAGGAGATGAATTGTATGAAGCTGAATATGTTTCAGAGATAAAAGCTTGACGAAGGCCTAAGAAGCGGCGCAGAGGCCCAGCGAGGGGAAATGCTGCAAAGACACCTCTTCTGGACATTGCTGCAGCACGTGCAGAGAAAGAAGCTATCGACATTTGCAAGACTGCGGTTACCAACGATGATCATCATACCCAAGATGAACTGTGTAGCGTGATGTCTGCAACTAACACACTTCCTGTTATAGTGTGACGTTTGCAACTGATGTACTTTGGTTTATAGTTTAGGCAATCTTAAGATAAGAATATGTAGAGGCAGTATAAGCACAGCTTTGTTCATTTACCTTATAAGGTTAAGGCCTGCTAATTAGTAAGAAGCATAAGATTGTGCAGTATACACTGACATATTCTGTTTTTCATCACAAAATGATGAAATTAATTTTTGTTAATTTTAACCAACTACCCAAAATGACTAAGCAAAAACGACGTCATTCCCATATCGTCATTGACCTATGCTGCATTGCTGGCATGTCTCTGTGCCGCTTGAGTTTGAAGATTTTTAATATCATTGAAACCTCATCTGACTTTAGCAGATGTGTTATATCTATTACAAATCATGTCCGTTTTCTCATAATGTTGGGTGGGTCTCTTTGTTTTCCAAACAAAGTGCTAACAGATTATTAGTCTTTTGTATTTGTCCTATGCTCATAGAAGATTAACCACACACTAAAGGGAACTCAATACAGCCTTACTGTTTTTGTACAGCTGCACCAGTAATCTAAATGACTGTGACTCTCGAGTGCAGTAATACACAGCCGTGTCCTCCGTCTGAAAATGTTGCCCCTTCAAAAATACTGTGCTGCTGGAGACGTCTGCAGAGAAACTGATTTTGCTCTTCAGTGAATCCTTTACATAAGAGCTGCTGCTACACACATATCCAATATATTCCAAAGTCTTGGACGGCATTTGTCTAATCCAGTAAGGACAGTAGCTGGATATTGAAAACCCAGAGAATTTACAAGAAATGGTAAACGTCTCTCCAGGTTGTACAGCTATATTATCTGACTGAGTAAATTCAACCGAATTCACACCTGTAAAGAACAACACAAAATAAATATTTTTATTTTTATTAATATTTAACTAATGATTTTTCACATCTATAAGAGATGTGATTTAATTATAAATGTAATTTTATTAATTGAAAACAGCACTTACAGGACACAGCTGTCAAAAACAATAGAAGAGAGATGGAGCTCATGGTGCTGGATTGGCACTGGTACAGCTACTGTTCTCACGTCTTTACATCTCAGAGAGCTTTATATTACATACTAGTTCCTGAAAAAGGGAGGATACGCACATGCAAATTTCTCAGGTTTTTAATTATAGGAATTTTACTCTTACAATCACTCATAGACTGAAAAAAAAATCATGTAAGCCCTAATATATAAACCCATATATATATGAATTAATTGCTAAATAATGTTAAAAATGTGACTCAGTCTGTAAAAAACCTAACTGGAGTATTTTTTTATTTTATTTACTGTTTTCTACATGAAATAAAGAACAGTCTGTAAAAAAATATATATGTATTTAATATTAATTAAGTAAAACCATGTCAACAACTGAAATCACACTAAAATGAATGGCTAAAATCAAACTTTATCTTAGAATTAGATTTGGCCTGGTGTTCAAACACTGGGTCACAAATTGTAATTTGTAAAAATTCTGTAAATACAATGTAAGGTGGATCACATTCCAATGTAATATTATGATTTGTTTGTTAAGGTTAAGTCAGACACATAAGCATTAATTTATTACTTTAAACATTTACATTTAGTGCATTAATAAACAACATAATGGCCATGTAAAGAAAATAAACTAGTAAATTGCAACTTTCCATATTTTAAAATCAGAAATAATCTTAATAAAAATTTTACTAGCTAATGTTCGTAGCTAGTTTATGTATGTGCTGTTTCCATGTTTGGATAGGTGTTACTGCAAATAATGACAAATATTTTAGCCAATACCACCCTTTAAAATTAAGTTCATTAGTATTTTTTCCTCTCCTCTAGGCTGTAAAAGAGAAAGACTGACTGCATTTCAATAAAAGACAGTTTATTTTAATGTCCAAGTGTTCATACTTTCCTGAAAACATATTTTATGTCGCGATTCAAATTCAAATTTCATTTCTCACATACACAGTCATACACAGTAGGAAATGTAGTAAAATGCTTATACGACTGCCATTGACCCTAAAAGAGAATTAAAGTTTACAAATAATAAATAAATATGAATAAAAGAAATACGATAGAAAATTAAATAGAAAAATTTAATTAAACTAGGAAAAATAGAACTAAAAATAAAAATAGAAATGTTCTAGGAAAAATAGAACTAAAAATAAAAATAGAAATATGATGTACATAAAAATAGAAATATACCGTACAAATTGAAATATACTGTACTGGGTGTGCAAATATGCATAGAACAAGGTGTCTTTGTGCAAAAACTCCACTGATTGACCACCACTGGCATGCCATTGGGCCTGTGATTACTGTGGTTTTGGCCCCCAGGGGATGTGGCCCCTGCTGCAGTATGCGTCCCTTATTTTTTTGTATTAAAATAGTAACCCTAATAGTGATAATTGTTTAGTCATATGTGGCTTAGGTGAGTGAACATGTGTATACAGACCTTGTATTTAACGTCATTTTCCCTTAAATGCACAAGTAGGATGAACCGTCATCAGCGGTGTGGGAGAACAAAAGAGAAGACACGAAGCTGACAGCCGCTGAATACACCAGTGATCTTTGGGGGAGGGGCCAAGCAAACTTCAACCCAGCAGCTGGGTTACACAAAAACTACCCAACTCTCTGTAAATGACCCAATGACCCAAACAGAGGCAACCCAGCGTTTGGGTAGAAAAAACAATTCAGCGTTTTTCAGTGTGTATTAGTCTAACCCCAGACCTTTAAAAAGTCATTATCTCAAAATTTAATCAATCAATCAACATTTATTTATATAGCACTTTACAGTTGTTATATTCAATTAATATTCAACTTCATTCCCACACAAAAAGTCTACATCTATATCTATATTCTGTATCTCTGTATTGTACAGCAGTTTCTTATTTTCTATATTTTTTCGTATATTTTTCTTAATTGTATATTTTCTCTTGTACACTACTCTGTTTCTTATTTTTTTCATATATTGTGTATTTTGTACTGTACAGTTATGTTATTTTATTTAAGTTTTATATTTTATTTTATTCTTTCTTAGTTAAACTTACCTTGTTTTTTTTTCATATTTATTTTCTATTCATAGTCTTTTATTTGAAGTCACGAGCAGTTGTCTAAGCATTTCACTTCATATCGTACTGTGTATGACTGTGTATGTGACAAATAAAATTTGGAGATCATGAATGCATGAACTAGCTTTAGTGTAAGAAGGCTCTTTTTGTAATATTGGAAATATAAACTTTCAAGGGACAAGTTGCTATATGGTGATCACACCACTTTCTTCAGGTAGTACCTTAAACTCTTAAAGAAAAATAACTCTTTGAAATGATTGAGTTGATTTTATACCTTATGTATAAATAAAAAAATATTATTTTAAAAATTGAGATAATTGAAAAATGTACAATGTAGAAGCAGGGTGTCCTACTACGTACTGATGAATGCCTACTGAATCCACAATGTTTATAAGTTGACAATTCCTGGAAGTTGAGTTGGCACCTTTCCTAGGAAAAACACTGAAAACTGTTTGTTCCTATCCCATATGGTTACACAGATAAGAGTCTGTGTGATTCTGTCTGATGTAACCTGACATCAGAGTGCAGAACTAATATGAAAAGCAAAAAAATTTTTTCAGGGACCAAACAGCTCTTCAACAGGTTAACAGGTTAGGAGATTTGAATTTCTTTTTTTTTTCTGAATTTACCGTAGAATACCCATTATAACCTATCCAGTGATTTTTGCAGTAATTCAGGGACATTAATTATGAATTACTAAAGGGGTTAATTATTCTTCATCAACATGATGTATTACCAATGTAGTAAAGTTTTCTGAGCTCTTGGATGTGACATCTCATTATCCAATCAGACCAAAAATTATCAAGGTAGGAGTGAGGGCCCCGATCCCTCTGCCAGTATGACCTGTGTTAATTAATAAAAGATTTTGTACTTGCAAAAATAGGGTGGCTATACTAATGAATGCCAGAAGTACTTAACAATTTATGCAACAATATATTTTTTTTTCATTTTAAGAAAATAAAGTTTCATAGAATAGAAAATTTTTTATTGTCATTGCAATATGTACAATGAAATAAAAAGTGCCATACCTAAATGCAAAAATAAAATAAAAAAGTAGTCAACTTAATAATAAATATGTATTTTAAAAGAGACATAATGTATACAATATATTTTTACATTAGGCACAAAACACATAGTAAAAATGTCAGGTGTGTATAACAATCAAATATTTACCCAGAAAAAAAAAGGTACTTTGTGTATTTCACCATATATTTTTGTTATGCAAAGAATAATGTTTTTGCATTATAATTAATTCTTATTAAGGGTAATACTTGTTCTCTGTTTTTGTACAGTCTTTTCACAGAATTGTACCACTGTGTGTCTTTGCACAATAATAAACAGCTGTGTCTTCTGTCACCAAGCTTCTAATATCTAAGTAAAACACATTGTTACTCGTGTCTCTGGAGATGCTGAAGCGAGTTTTAAAGGAAGCTCCAGAGTCTATGCTTCCACCCCCCCACATGATCCCGATCCACTCAAAGCCTTTTCCTGGAGATTGTCGGATCCAGCCTGTGCCAACGTCACTGAGGGCATAGCCAGAAATCTGACAGGACAATTTCACTGAGGCTCCGGGAGGTTTAACCTCAGCACGAGACGAAGTCAGACTGATGCCATGAACATCTGAGAAGCAGACAGCAGTAAAACATACAGAAGTTATTAAACACACATCACTTCAAGTCAGGATGAAATATGGAGCATATAAATTGCTGAGAATGGTGTAGGGAGAAGTGAGTAAGGTGTGGAGAGCCGTGTTCACTCACAGGGAACAGAGAATATTAGAAGAAGAGACCAGCTCATGATTCCTCTGCTGTACTCGAGCAAACACAGAGACTATGGTCTGTTTGCAGTGTATTTATATCTGTCTAAGGTTAAAGAGGTTTGCATGCACAGTTGCATTACAGTTATAATGGTAATCTTTTTAGGTTCTCGCGTTATAGGCTTAAATCATAAGTATCAGCCACAGATATGAAAAGGGTTAATGGTTAAAGGCATAATGAGAAATAAAAATGAATGGAAGCTGTTTATAATAAATGTCCCTGATGGAATATTCACAGTTCATGAGAACATACTTGTTTAAGTTTCTGGAGTCTGATATGTCAGGTTAGTTTTTGTGCACAGTTATATGTGCACAGCATGCCACATAAATGGATTAAAAATGAAAATAATTGTAGATATGTTGAGGCTTTCTATGATGAAATGTTTGTTTTACATTCATGCATGGAGTCTACAGTCAGCACTTTGTAACAGACAGCAGTAAAGATGTGACCATGTTTTCAAAAGGTAATCAAAATTCAGAACGAAAGTCTTTGTGAACTTCTTGATCAAAGAGAGGGAAGGAAAAGAAGAGGCTGATGGGGAAACATCTGTTAGTACTGCTATTATGTAAGTGATAAAAGAAACTACTTTGTGTTGTCATTGTTTCATTACATTGCTTGTGATATTAGAATTTGTTTCTCTTTTCCACACCATGTCTAAACCTCTCTTATACCTTTCCTTTACTACTCTTTCTTTTAATTTCTGCCCTCATTTTCTATTCCTTCCTCCTCTTACCTCAGGCAAAGCCCTGACATAGTGATGATACTGATAGCTTTTTTACAAAAACAAAATCCTGAAGAATTTGCCATCTTGTTTCCCCTCTTAGACTTACGAATAACAAAAAAAGTGTATAGTTTTTGGTGCATTTTGACAAATTTTCTGAAAGGATGTAACTTTATGTAATATTTTATTTTCTTATTTTTCTTCTCTCTGCACTTATCTTTATGGATATTAATCTGTTAAATGCAAACCAAAGACCTTTATTTGCTTATTATTATTATGTATTATTGTACATTGTTAAACTATGTCAATGTCCTTCTTCCCTGTTCTTGTATGTTTTAATTCTTGCATAAAAAAAAAAAAAACACAAAATGCAAAAAAAAAAAAAAATCCTGTAGAATTCTGGTTAACTGTGTTCATTGTGCGCCGCTGCTGCCCCCTGGTGGATACCGGTGGTGTAGCGCGTCTCTTAGAGTTACATTATATTTATATTATTTAACTTCAACACACATCATAAGTCCATCCTGTTATTAATAATTTTCAGCACGCCTAAAAAAAAAAAGGTTTACTACAACTGTAGAAATAATATTTTCTTTAGACAAAAATGTGTTTTTACATTAAACAAAGCAAAAAAAAAAAAAACATGCTTTCATGTCATGATGCGGTTTGTGTACAGGTCTACATACACAGTGTCTCTGCAGCACAGTAATACACTGCAATGTCTTCTGTCCTCACACTGCTCATGCGTAGATACACATGCATCTCACTGTTGTCTCTGGACATAGTACAGCGACCTCTAACTGCACTGTAGGAACACTGTACTGTATGTGTGCCAGATTATGGCAACCCATTCCAGCCTTTATCCAACCAAACACCTGTCTGATCCATGCCATCCTGGGTCAGTGTGTGAGACTAATCAGGTTTGACGATCACTGAATCAAAAAAGTGTCTGTATTACAAAAACACAAGAAAACCGGTGTTAAAGTTAATTTAAAATAATGTAATAAATATTAATACTTACATTGAAATGATGTTGCAAAATAAATAAAAACCTTGCCTAGTGTCTTAAAGAAAAAGAAAAAAAAGATTACTGCTGCTGTACGTAAAACAAACAGCGGCTGGTATGTTGTTGGGCCAAATCTTTCAGCATGTAATGATTCAAATGGAGATTGCATTTGCAATTGCAAGGACAATATGGTCCATTTGTTTGAGATGTTGCAAAAAGTGAATATTAATTTCGTCCAGCAGGTGGCAGTAGTGCACCTCAAACCTGCCTGCAAAACTTTATTTCTACAGTTACCAAAAAAAAAGAAAAAAAGAAAAACATGCTTTCATGTCATGAAGGGGTTTGTGTACAGCTCTGCACAGTGATTCTGCAGCACAGTAATACACCGCAATGTCTTCTGTCCTCACACTGCTCATGTGCAGGGCCAGGGGAGCTCAGTGGTTAAGGCACTTTGGACTACGGTTCGGAAGATCCCAGGTTCAAACTCCACAACCACCAAGTTGCTACTGTTGGGCCCTTAATTGAGCAAGGCCCTTAACCCTCAACTGCTCAGATGTGTAATGAGATAAAAATGTAAGTCGCTCTGGATAAGAGCATCTGCCAAATGCCTAAATGTAAATGTGCAGATTGATCCTTGTCTGTAGAGGTGTGCATTACCGATTCAGTCCAGCAAGTGGCAGTTTAACACCTAAAGGTGTATCACTGTGTGTCTTTGCACATTAATAAACACCCATGTCTTCTGTCATCAGGCACCAGGAGATGCTGAAGCGAGTTTTGAAGGAAGCCAACCGTTACAAAAATAAAGACGATTTACAGATAGCCGGGACTGATTTGCAGTCTGGAAGTTCAGTATAACAGGAAAAGTGTTTAAGTTATGCAGTCCAGTCCATTATTGGAGGCCCAAATTGACTGTAGGAAACTCCAGTCCTCAACTATCGAGCAACTGCACCCCTCAGAGAACAGCTGTCAGCATCAGCCGAGGACAGGACCGTCTTTGTGGAAAAGTGGAACCAACCCCAGTCACCACACACATCCCAAACAGACCACACGGGGCGTCCATGCAACCAGATCTCCAACAAGAAGGGGACACCAGGACTCAGGAGTCAGACAGGTCCAGCGGACAGAGGGGGTCTGGATCACTGGCAGCTCAGAAGTGACATGTATAGCTCGACAAAGAGACGGGAGAGGGAAAGAGAGAGAGAGAGAGAAGAGAGAACAGAAGAGAAGGAGAGATAGCAGTTAGGTATGGTCACCGTCAAACAATGTATAATGTGAATGTATATTTAGTGCAGAGTGAAAGCAGTGCAGGACTGACTATGAGAGCATGACTAAAGGGGAGAGCCAGGAGGAAACACAGACATGAGGGCTCCCTGAGATGTAAAGCGGCCAATCACTTCACCGTCAATAGAAAACTACAAAAACTTGTATTTGTGTTGATAAAAGGCTTTTAAAGAGTGGAAAAACATAAAAACTTTGGATCATTGGTATTTTCGCACTCCTTAATGTTATCTTAATTGCTACTGATTTCCTGATTCTAATTTTCAAAATAAATGAATAAAAAAAGTATTATCTTTCCAAGCAGTCTAGCTGTAACTTTACCAAAAACGTTTAATATGCTACACTTGATATAATTACAGAATGCGAACTCTGTCCGCAACTTTACTTCAATAAAGGTTAACCCCCAAAAACAGATTCTCGTATTGCAGTCTTAACTTGTTGCTACCTTATTTTCTATCCAACTGTCCAACCGGGACAGGCTTTGACCATTAGGTGTAAAGTGGTTATAGCTTAAATAACCAACAGTAGATGTTGTACAACCTGGATCCAACACAGGGAAAATCACGCAGTGGTTTAAATAG
Organism: Clarias gariepinus; assembly: GCF_024256425.1. Classification (NCBI taxonomy): domain Eukaryota; kingdom Metazoa; phylum Chordata; class Actinopteri; order Siluriformes; family Clariidae; genus Clarias; species Clarias gariepinus. Next base: position 28,042,339 of record NC_071115.1, on the reverse strand, counting down.
GTTTATAGCAGTGGAAGCACAAGGATACAGGTATATAAATTATGCCAAAAAAAACCCATATATATCAATTATTATTATTAATTAAAAGAACAAGATTAAGGACATTGCAGAGACATTTGAAATAGCAACCTAAAAACTGTGTGTGAATGAATGATATTTATAATAAATGTCCCTGAGGTTCAGTTTTCTGCTAAAAGAAAAATTTACAGCTAATGAGAAAGTGCTTCGTAAAAGTTTTTGTACAGCTCTGGAGTCTGTCGTGTCAGTGTGAGTCTTGTGCACAGTAATAAACAGCCGTGTCTTTAGCTTTCAGACTCTTCACTTCTAGATACAGCATGTTTTTATTGGTGTCTTTAGTGATGGAGAACTGGCCCTGCAGAGACTGAGCGAAATAAGTGCCAGTGCCAGTATTAATGTATCCGATCCACTCCAGTCCTTCTTGTGGTTATTGACGGATCAAGTGCATCCAGTAGCTCATTGAGAATCCAGAGACAGTACAGGACAGAGTGACTGACTCTCCAGGTCTCTTCACCACAGAAACAGAGTAGGGTCAAGGACTGTCCATAAGAATCTGAAAAAAATAGGAGCATAACTATAAATAATGGTATGTTATATTGGCTGTAATGACAGAATGGCTCAAACAAAATTCTGAAACTTACGCAATAAGTACAAATAAAATACAGTGTCCTAAAATTATTATTCTCTGTGTTCTGTTTTACCCGGAGTTAAAGTATAAGAGAGTGTTATCTATCCAGATCCAAGACCACGATAGATCTATTCAATTCACAATCACAGGCTGTTCAGTATATAGAGTGGATGAGTGGATGATTATAACATGGATGATGTGAACAAATATCAGTAATACTTTCTTAATCACTACAAACTGGGTAAACATTCATATTGCAATTGTAAAATATGAAATGATGTTGCAAAATTATAATTGATGAGGCTGAAAAGTTTGTAATGTCGGGATTAATTGAATGCGATTCTTATTATTAAATATGGAACTGAGTTGTGATGAAAGTGATGTTTTTGTTGTGTCAGCAGGGTCTTCCAGAACACTAATACAGCCTTTAATCTGAATGTTTGATCTCTGTAAGATCACAATGTTACTGGACAACAAAATAATAATAACAATATTTCCTGGCCTTGCCATTTTTATGATGTGGATGTTAAATATTCCAGTTTTATTTCATTGATATAGGGAAGAAAAGTGTGAATATCTAATTAAACCTACTGTAAATAACACTCCTTAATGAAAGACAAATAAAGGGAGAATTTGCATAACATGCAACATGAACTTGAAGGTTTACTTATTTATTAGCTGCATCTCTTTCTGTTTAAAATCTCAGTGAATCGTTTTAAAAGAAATACACAATGAACAAAACACTAACATTTCTCTGTAATCAACTAATTAGAACGGCTCTATATAACTAAAATTCATGAACATTAATTTAAAACAAACAAGTCTCACTTACTGTAGTAGTTTCAGCTGGAAGGTTGACAGAGAGATGCTTGTTCTACTGTGTTACTGTTTCTATACATATTACACAGACACTTATATAATGGATGCTCTACATAAATGAATGAAATAAAGTGTAGGGCTGCTGATATGGTAAAGGTTTATGTAAGGAGGATAGGTATCTGGGATAGGGATAGGTATCTGAAAACATTATATAGAATGAACATATTGTGTGTTCTGAACAGATACTATTACAGTTAGGTTTGTCATTAGAAATCTAGCCAGAAATCTGGTTTAGACTAGAGGTGTTTATTGGATGTCTATATGTTGGCTGATGAACTGTTAAAGCTTCAATTTACACACCATGCTGAAGGAATTGGAATTTCTACTTCCAGGAAAATTTTACCACTTTATTTTCATCTTACATTTCCATGTTTGTGTTTTAAACATAGCACACTGTTAGACACATGCTTAATTATTCCTAAATTTACTGATTAAACATTTATTTTCATTGTTCTGTAGATAATCTGTAAAATTAATAAATAAAGAAAGAAACTCAAAAGAATATTTTTTTTTGTGCAATTCTTCAATAAAAACACATTTTTGTCTATTCACAATAACAAAATCTGTTACATTTTCATTCCAATGAATGACAATAAAAGTTTGAGATGAAGATGTTTGAACATGTCTCAGAGTTTTTGTAAGGGGAATCCACTGTTCTGAGTCACTGTGACTCTCTTGCGCAGTAATACACAGCTGTGTCTTCAGCTTGCAGATTCTGTCCTTGAATTGTTATTGTGTTAGTAGAAGTGTCTCTGGAGATGCTGAACTTATTTTTCAGTTTGTCACTGTAAGCTGTACTCCCACTAGGAGAGATTTCTCCAATCCATTCCAGAGCTTTTCCTGCAGGTTGTCGGATCCAAGCTGTATAATCGCCAGTAACTGAATATGAAACCTTACAGGGGATGGAGAGACTCTGGCCTGGCTGGACTGTCATGGCAGAAGGCTGAGTCAGTTCCTCACTGTGCACATCTGTAGAGAAAAACACATCGTGATGTCTCACACAATATGTGAGTTTTACTGTAGTAAAGGAATGAATTTGATAAAACACTCACAGGAAGCAGCTGCCAGCAGGAGCAGTAGAGATGTAGAGAACATGGTGTGTGTTGTTTGTACTGGGGTCTCCTCTGTTCTTCAAAGTTTAACACAGACCATGACATTATATAAATAGTCTGATGTCCAACCCTGATATTTGTATTTGCATATTTGGTGATGATAAAATAAATTAGTATTTAAATTAATTGTATCTTGATGATGCAAGGAGTATGTATTTAAAAAAAATTATTATCTCTTGAAGAGAAGATTTATATTATAAGGGTTTTTTATGAAGCATAACTTATTAACAAACTTTTGTTATTTACTGTACAGATCACTAACATGGGAGAATTGTACATGTTAACAAACCTCACGCAAGAATAAAATGTTTTAATGTGATTGTGACATTTCATAACAAAATAAGTTAGATCTATTTCCCACAAAATAGACAGAATTATTTTAATTCTCAGTGATGTAGTGAACCTCACAATCTTGGGTAAATGTATAAGTAGAGAAATAGTGTCTCCTAAAGGACTATTAATAAAAGGATTCAGGCATTTGTAAGTAGATAAATTAAATATAAGCATAAAGGAACATGTTTATAGTATTCTGCGACGTATACTGCAAGTGTGTTTAGCCATGTTAAGTGTGTTTCCAAGCCGCAGGGAGCAAAAATATTGTGTAGAGAACAACTGAACAACAAGTCTTCACCTGGAATGGAAATTTTCCCATAAGTCTTTGCGTCTTGCTGGAGCGTGAAATAAATGTAGCTTAAAAATATTTATATATTTAAGATAAGTTATACATGTTTCAATAGCATATGTTCTATAAAGGTAGCAGTTTTTGTTTCAATAAATATTTAATGTTTATTGTCCGTAATGTGAAATACACAGCAGCAGCGACAGGTATCGGAGATGCTTATGTTACCAAGGTAATGCACGGTGGAAATTAGTTCTACGTTGGTGACTTGGCAGGATGTTCGGAATAGTGGATTTTTGTCAAGGGAATTTCCCTTCACTGACATTCCCTGCAAACAGAGCAGGGAGTAGGGAACGTCTAACGACTAAAGTCAACAACCCATTTAAATTCTCAGAAACCTGCAGGTGTTTTGAGTTAATTAACTGATTAAAGTGTGACACCATGAGTCTCCAATCTTAAACTTTTTCATTGGGTTTTCATTAGCTGTAAGCCATAATCATCGAAATTAAAATAAATAAACACTTAAAATGTATCGGTCTGTAATGAATCAATATAATATATGATGTTTGAATTAAATTACTTAAATACTGTAATTAACATTTTGATGATATTATAATTCACCGAGTTGCACCTGTATATCTGTATTAGTGCACATGGCTAATTTTTTGGCATGTTGCTGCTGCCTACTGCTGGCTGCCGTTTGTGTAGCGCCTCAAGTTAAAGGAACATCAACTTTAAAGCGTTAAGAGGATCCCGGGAGCGCTTCATAACACACCATGTTTATTTTTTTTTACCACGCCTTCAAGTGTTTTATTCCTCATTAATACAGAAATGCTATTTTTATTATTTCAGAGATAGCTGTCATGCATGTGTTTGTGGTTGTCTTCTTTGTTAGGAAAAATACACAAAGACTGCCATTAAATATATTTTTTTCTTAAAAATGTGTACAAACTGTAATGTTAATATTAAATGGATGTTGTTAGAAGTGGTGACATGTCACTCATGGGCAGTGCAGTGTCTTCTCTCCTCATGCTATTCATGTGCAGATACACCTGCCTCTTACTGTTGTCTCTGAATGGTGCCGGATAGAGAAGCAGCCATTAACTGCACTAAAGTACTGTACTACTTTCTATCACTATCACCCTCGATAGTTGCAAAAAATTCCAGGTCTTTTCCATAAGATCGGCACAGTCTGATCCAAGCCATCCAGGTGGCTACCGAAGTCAAATCCAGATGCTGTGGAGGTCAGTGTTTGAGACTGATGAGGTTTGATGATCACTGGATCAGACTCAACCAGTTTCGGACAACAGGAATCTGAAATTCAATATTGCACAATTGTAGTTATTAAAGAAAAAGAGGACAGAAAGAAAATTATTTAAAAACGTTAATACACAAATATTATAAATATTAATACTAACATTTAATGAACATTGTAAGAGAAAAGAAGCTCAAAACCCTGCCTAGTCTAATATTTTTATTTCTTCTGACCTTTTTTTTTTTTTTTTTTTGCTCTCAGTCTTCCTGATTCTCCTAATTTAAGAAGCAATTTTTCTGAATGAACATTTTTAACATATATGTAAATCAACACAAACACAAAAAGTTGTTGAGTTAAATGGGGCTTGTGTAAGATCACCTAATGCCTTTGAGAACCAATGGTCAGACAGTCTTGTTCAATATCACAGAAAAGCCAATGCAACACAAATCACAGAAAAAACATTAATTCTGGGCATGATCAGTATCACTGCACCACAGCATGCTGTAAATGGGGTATACATAGGATATGTCTCTATGTCTGTATGTCTGTATGACTCTATGTCCGTCCAGCTGATATTGTCACAGCATCATGCAAAACTGGCTTGACAGAATTTAATGAAATTTTGCCAGACCTTCTGTATTTGCCTGAAGTTAAATAAGTTAAATAAAAAACGTTTTGTGCTAGATTACCTCACTGCAACCATTGCTTTTTGGGACAAATATAACTCTTTTGTCCTCGAAGTATGTGGCTATATATGGAGGATGAAACATGACATAATTATAAATAAATAAATGTGTGAATAAATAAGTAAATATATAAATACAGTAAATAAATACATGAATACAATAATCCCTGGAAAATTGCTAAATATATTTGTTTATTAAAAGCACCACGCTGATTAGATCGGACTGCCTACCTTATCAGCATACAGCGACAAAGAAATGTAGAAATGTGAAAATGCAGAAATAAATAAATGTAGAAATGTGAAAATGCAGAAATAAATAAATCTTGAAATATGTTAAAAAACAAAAGTAAGAATATATTTAGCAATTTTTCAGGGCTTATTGTATTTATGTATTCATTTATTTCTATATTTACTTATTTATTTACACATTTATTTATTTATAATTATGTCATGTTTCGTCCTCCATAGCTATAGCAATCACTCAACAGAGCCAATTATCATGATATTTCACTTAGGGTATGTTAGAGTATGAGGAAGACAGAAAAATGCCACTAATAAAAAGAAATCTGTCTTTAAATTGCCTGTCTACAAACATAATTTTACACTCCAAAAAAACATGAATATATTTTAAAACTATGTGTGCCATTTATGCATTATTAATATCCTGATACATTACACGTCACAGTCAGTGACTGACCAGGGGAGATTAAAGCCATGTTTTCTTTTTATTATTACAACAATATTTACAACAATATTAAGTACAGCGACTTTCTCAGGTTCATCTCAATGAAGAAACATATTTTAAATAATGAAAAAAATAACCATACAATCTTTGACTTTTATTTAAAATCAAAGATTGAATTTTAAATTGATGTGTTAGGTGTTACAGTACTGTTTATAGGATGAAAAACAGGGAAAACAGGTTTTACCTCAGTAAACGTAACTCAGTTTCCACTTTGTATCTTATTCTTGCAGATGTGTGTTTTGTACTGACATATTATTTAAAAAATATATTAACCATCTATTCACCTGCGGAAAACCAATAATTTACAAGTTGAGGCCAAAGATAAAATATTATGCTGTTGTTGAAATATAAAGTGGTCTTAGCCCTGCTACTTCATTTAAATCAGGTGTCCCTACAGACAAGTGTACTGCAGAAATATATAAATTAACAGGATTTTTTTTTTTTTTGTGCAGGGCTTCAGTGAGTTATATGTAGTTATGTGTCTTTCTGGCTCAGTAATACACAGCTGTTTTGTATCAAATTATTAATGCAATTATTAATGCATTAAATAAAAAACATTTAGGATGTAGGGATATGAACATCTAGTCAAAATGAACATGAATCATGTTTTCTGAACAGATGCTAACGCAAGAGATTTGTGAGTTGTGGGAGGTAAGTATTAAAACTGGGACACAATATTTTGTTAGTTGAAGAAATGTCTGATCCACAACTCACAAAACAAGCTGACAGTGTTGCCACTTGATCTTTGGGCGTTTTTTCACTTTGTTCCTATGGCTATAGTAGGAGAACTCATATAGATTTACCAGGCACTGTATTCAGGGTCGCTCGGACCTGGAGTCTACCGGCTTCTTGGTACAAGGCAGGGTAAACCCTGAACAGGGTGCCAATTCATCGCAGGGCATACACACATACACACATACTACGGGCAATTTTGGAATGCCAATTTGTCTAACCTGCATATCTTTGGATTGTGGGAGGAAACCGGAGTACCTGGAGAAAACCCACCAAGCACGGGGAGAACATGCACACAGAGACAGGAATCAAGCCTGGCCGGGAATCAAACCTGAACCCTGGAGGTGCAAGGCGTAAGCGTTAACCACTACGACACCGTGCCGCCCGCACACTGATGTCTGTCCTCAGAATATTAGCCTTTAAAAACTGTGTGCTTGTTGAGAGATTTTCAAACTTGCCTTTTAGGAAGTATGTATAGGTTCATCTGTTGTACCAGAGTCCATATTTAATCCATTTTGGAGCTTTCCCTGGTTTCTGTCTTATCCAGTACATGAGGTAGCCTGTCATGTCAATGGCACTTCTCTTACAAGAGATCATTACAGGGTCTCATTACATTACAGGGTCTCCAGGTCTCTTTACCAAAGCAGGAGTCTGGTCCAGTCTAATTACTGCTGACACCTAGCAGATAAAACATAAAAATCAAAGATAATTATCAACAAAGTAAAGATTTTTTCAAAAGTCTCAGGTACCTTCTATTTACATTATAATAAGGATGTACAGTAGTACTGAGTTACCCTACAGTTCCCTCCCATATGAGAGTGGATGCGAAGCACTCAGATGGACTGCATCTTGTGTCTAAAGCCCGATTCGGATAGGACTAGTTTTACAGGGGGTCGTTAGAGAAATTTCTGTTTCACAGACGTACTTTGTGATTTTAATCCTGTCCGAATCTGCCATGTCTGTCTTTCTCTCACATGACCTCTATAAAAATTCCAGAGCAAAATGACCTACTGTATTTCATCCAAATGCGAATGTCTGTGATTTTTTGTGTGTTTTGGTCAATGTGAGCTACCGTAATATCACTAACGCGCCGGTATTCAAGTTCGCGCACCAATTAAAAATGTTAACTTTAGAATTTAGAATCTAGAAGATTAAAATTACACAAATTTAAATCACTGAAAGTCAGCCTCAGATTCAAGAGGTTTTTAAAGTGGGGAGAAGTGCATTTCAGTTCCCCTGAATGTATAGGTGAGAACAGCCGATTCACACCTGGGGAGGGTGAATAATTTGTATTTGAATGTTGTCTGGCATTGTAAAGCACTATAGTGACACTAAAAGAACAACCCAGGATTAATAGGAATTATTATACCTGTTGTAGATGTGGACATGTGATCTTCTGCAACGCCCACATTTAAAACACAGACACTCCTACAGTAGTTGATCAATTGGAATGGTTATTACCGTCACGCTCACCGCCGCGTAAAAACGTCAGCGGCCAAAATAAATCAGTTGCATTTCAAAGTCATTCGTAAAATGGCCGCCAGGTGGCGCAAAGTGACATTTTTCGCTCGTTGCCGTAAATACAACAGTGACCGTTAATGTATACATTTCTGGAAAATACATGAATACTTGGTATTTAATCTAAATTACTACATCAGTAAAGCGATTTATTGACAAAATTATTAAGGTATGGATCACCTGGGTGCATGTGGTTATAAAAATGAATAATCAAGGACAAGGTAATGAGATGCAACTTCATGCATCAAGAGATTTATAGCCATTTAGAGGCATTTCATTTTAAACAGCTAACATATATCAGTAATGTTTTATTAATGACTATAAACCGAGTAAACATTCATGTTGATTTTGTTAAATTATAAATAATGAGGCTAAGGAGTTTGTAATGTGGGTAATTGTTTTTTTTAGATAAATACTGAGTTGTGATGAAGAGGATGTTTTTGTGCAGCGCTGCAGCTTGTTGTGTCAGTGTGGGCGACGAGCGCAGTAATACACAGCTGTGTCTTCAGTCTGCATGTTCTGTCCCCGTAAGGACACGCTGTTACTGGAAGTGTCTCGAGAGATGACAAACTTGTCTTTAAGTGAATCTTTCTTATGAATATCCCCATCATAATCAATAGCATTGATCCATTCTAAAGCTTTTCCTGCAGGTTGTCGAATCCAGGCAGTTGAATAGTGGCTGCTGCTAGTGATAGAAGCTCCAGACACTTTACAGGTGATGGTTAAAGTCTCTCCTGGCTTTATAACCACTGAGTCTGGCTGGATGAGCTCAGTAGCACAGAACACATCTGTAAAAAGAGAAATAGAAAAGATTCACACATTGACCTGACAGCATCAGATGAACCAATAAAGTTTAAACCCAAACACTCACAGGAGGCGAGAGCCAACAGCAGCAGTGGAGCTGAAGGGAACATGTTTGTGCTGAAGGAGAACTAATGAGAACCGCTTTATCTCTAGATAAACACAGTGATAATATTATAGGAGGAGATGGAGATTTGCATAAATATTACAGAGTCGCTCAAGTGTCGAGTGCAGCTGTGAATCACGATCACATGCAATTTTATGTATTGATTGAATAATTGATTGATTTACCATTTTAATGTGGTAAATAATTTAATTATTTGTTGTCATTACTAAATCCAATTATTCTTATGTGTACACATTTTCGGGTTAATTTTTTTATCATTTTTATGATGTAGATGTTATTTGTTAAAGTTATATTGAGGAGATATCTGCTTACATATTTGCCACTCTCATATTATTGGAATAATTGTAGTTTTTTTTTTTTTTTTTTTTTTTACAACAGAATGTCGTAAAAACTTTCATTATGATACAGGGCTGCTCTCTGGTTGTAGGTAAAATGAAAAGAAAGGGCTGATTTTGTGATGATGCGATTTTAGGTTAGATGTTCACATCCACTTTCTCAGTCACTATTGATGACATGTTACAGACAGTATGGATGTCTGAGAAGTTATTAAACTCTTTAAATTAGACAGAACAACTGACTCTGCTGTGAAAATTTGAGCTTCACTTAAAATTAATGAAGCTGTTAGGCCTTGTCCACACGGGCGTTAAGTTTTTGGATAAACGAACGCGCTCTGAACGTCCTAGACATTTACGTTGCGTTTTGTAGTGGCGCTTGATTGACTTCTACACTGGCGTTCGTTTGTCTCTGTCTAACGTCAGCCTAATTGTAGTTTGTGTGTTAAACTGTGGGGGCAGTGTGTCGGGAACTGGATATGAAAGCCCGCCGCTACCGGGTTCACTTTCTGACTGCACAACGTCGGATTAAAGGAAGTTTTTTTTGTGGTTTAAAAAAAAAGCAAAAATTTCCGCGTAAGTTTTTTAACAATTATTTTATTTTATTTTGCCTTTTTCCGCATTTCCCTATGTATAGCATGTAGGATCATGGGATATATCCGGTCCTCCGAAGCGTAAAATGAACGTGAAGAAAACGCACTAGAAGCGGTTTCCTTGCGTTCGTTGGGTTTTGAACGCCAAGAAAAAGCTGAATGCAACGTTTTTTTGATGCCGTATAAACGCGCAGCCGGACAAACGCACGTCACCAAAGCCTGTGTGAACACTCTCATTGACTCCTATGTGTAGAAAACACTCTGCGCTTGATTCGCGCTCACCGGACGCTACGAACGCAAGAAAAACGCTCGATTTTAACGCCCGTGTGAACAAGGCCTTAGTTAATGTAGAGTTTTTGTACAGAACTGCAGCTTTTAGGTTGATCATTTGCAGATACACTCGCTTCTTGCTGTTGTGTCTGGAGATGGTGAATCTTTCATGAACAGGCTGAAAGTATACTTTAGTACTACCACCAGCAGAAATGTGTGAGATCAATTCTTTCCCAGCTAATGTTTATGCCAAGCAAACAATAATAGGATGGATTAAGATACATTCTCTTCAATCCTTTACACCAACTTGTGTCAATTAACTTGTAAAACATGTGTACCTCTGTTAACAACTTTTCAGAATGTGGCATGGTCCATAATTTTATTAATTGTTAGAGACAGCAGAAGCTACTGTACAGCATTGATATTTTGTGGAAACTTCAAATATAATGTATTTGAGTTAAGATGATTATGAGCTGAGATTGTATACATCATAAAAAAAGGCAATTTTCCAAACTCAGGTAATTGAAAATGAATATACTTTACTTATTAACATACTTCAATTCACTATTATTATATATTGCAAACCCAGGTATTTTACTAACAAATATAAAATTGTACTCAGATCTCATGAGTTAATATCAGAGGTGGAAAGTTATGAAGCTACACATAAAAAGTTGGAGCTACACATCCTGCTCCTGTGCTCCCAGTGATCCAGATCCCATCTGCCCTCTGCACCTACTGTCTCATCCCTATGTTGAACTGGACTTCATGTTAATTGAAAGAATTTCTGTTATATTGTACTTTCAGCTGCATAACACACATGATGTTATATCATCTCTATCTGTTATCAACCAAATGAGGATGGGTTCCCTGTTGAGTCTGGTTCCTCTCAAGGTTTCTTCCTATTACCATCTCAGGGAGTTTTTCCTTGCCACTGTCGCCGTCACCCTTGGCTTGCTCATCAGAAACATTTCATTTGTTCATCTTATTATTATCTAGACACATTTTTCTCACACATACACAATTTATTATTATTATTATTTTTATTATTATATATTATTAATTTTTTTATGAATTTCTTTCATTTTTGTGAAGCTGCTTTGAGAAAATGACCATTGTTAAAAGCGCTATATAAATAAAATTGAATTGAATTGAATGAATTATATTTTCTCGCATTACTGTAATTGAGTAGATTTTTTGTGTACTTGTACTTTTTAAATTAGTTTTTAAAATATGTAATTTTACTTTTACTTAAGTATGTTTTGTTTAAAGTATTTTACTTCATTTTAAATCAGATGTCAGTGATGCAGACACAGCTAAAAGTGAAATGCCAACAAATTCTTATGAAGATAACCCCTGGTCATATTTAAGTGACCACTTTGATTTCAAGCACAACAGAGGGAACAGATTTATTATGCAAGGGTGTTCCATAAAAGTCTTTATGATGAAGTTGTTCTTTACTCAGAATATACTGTACAGTTTACTTGTATATGTTGATTAATTTTCTATTATTCCACCTTTTTTAAATAATTTATTTACACAGACGGAAGAATTGATTCAAATCCAAAATTAATTATTAGGCTTTTTCAAAGTAATGTATATTACAATGTTTAAATAAAATGTGTATAATATAAAGTAATGCCAGTGATCTTATACTATTTTAATATTATTGTATTTTTTTTAACTCCTGATAGGGCTGTTCAGCCAAAAAAAAGGTGAATAAGAAGCTGCTCAGGTAAATTTAGTCCTTGCATGTCAATGATAAAAAGAGGATTGTTTCTGTCTTAAAGTTTTTGTAAAGGGAATTCATTGTTCTTTATTTTTAGTGCCCCTCTTGCACTGTTATATACTACTGTGTTCAGTTTGCAGATTCTGTCCTTAAATTGTAGTGTCCGTGAAGGACTTATTTTTCAGTTTGCCACTATAAACTGTATCCCCAGCACTACTGATATGTCAAATCCACTCCAGAGCTTTTTCTGCAGGTTGTCCTAGCTAGCAAGCAGAGTTCAGAACCTTGTACATCTGTAGTGGAAAATACACTATTAAGAAAACACTAATATGTGTACATGTTTGCCTGCATCACTGATAAACCCTTTAATTTTTAAAAACTGTAATTTCACAAATTTTGTTTGGTGTGATAACATTGGTTTCGTAGATAAATATTAGGAAGTTATACAGAATTTAACTAGTTCACAGCAAGATTTTGAATCTCTTATCATTTCATCTTATTGCAATCAATGTAAAAGAGAATTTTTTGAAAAGTATGTATTCACACCTTGTTTATTCTAAGTTATACTTTTTTTCATAATCAGCCAAATTTGGTAATCAGAGAGTGGAACACATGAGAAATTAGATAGAATAAATAAAAAATATATATGTTTTGTCCTAAAATGACTGCAGAACATTACAATCCACTTATACTACTGTTATTTCAGCGCTGTTTGAAAATATTACTTAATAAAAATATTCAGTTTTGATTTTCTAAATACAGTAATAGCTATTGGTGCAGGTGTTTGTTTACATTGAGCATGTAAATTATTAATATATAATTTTAAAATATATTACACACACACACTGTTGCCGTGGGCAGAAAGGCCAGGCATAGGCGCAGAGGGTTGGTTCCGACAAAAAGAGTCTTAAATAACAAAATAGACAAAACATGGAATATAAAAAACAGAAACATAAATAGACCCTCTCTGCTGTACTATAGGAAACACAGGCTCTATGGCGAAACAAGAGGCTAAGACCTCCAACAAACCACGCATGGAGCTGAAACAGGTCTAGGCGAGACTAGTGACAGGACTGCACTAGGGACACGGAGAGACTAGACGAGACTAGAGACACGGAGAGACTAGAGACAGGACTAGAGACGAGAATTAGTAGCTTCACTGTTTATTGTAACGTTGGGTGATGACCTAACTGGGTTAGTATCTAATGGTGTTAATGGCTAACCGGGTTATTTACTGACCTACCAAGGGAACAGAGACACAAAAGGCTAAGCACACATGAAGCTAATTCCTACTAGAAGTAAACTCCGCTAATGGCTAAACCCGTTAGCGGCTAAACTCACATGTGGCTAGACAAACGAATAACTAGACATACCTGAAGCTAAACATACTGGGACCTAAACACACAAGTAGAAAAACACACTATGTCCCAAACATGCAGAAATCTAAACATGCAAGGGGTTACACTAACACTAGAGCCGCGGTTCTCAAAGTGAGGGGCGCGCCCCACTAGTGGGGAATACAGACATGACAGGTGGGGCGCAATGAACGGGAGGGAATTAGTGGAAAATAATAGGAAAGTACCTATTCTAATTCATGCTTTTCTTTATTGAAAATAAAGATCAGACACTCAAAACTAAACAATCACACGCAAAGAAATGGATCATTAATACAAGTAAATTAAAATAACATTAGAGACAAAGTGGAACCATAGTGCAGCAATAACGGTTTAACGTCGGCATGTTAATTGCAGAGAACCAAGATATAAGGAAACATTCGGTATTATATTTTTATTTATTCCAATGTGTATGCTGATGTTTCTGTATTTTTGTTCAAAATTAATATTTTATCCGTCAGTACTAGTCTGGCATTTCTAGTTTTCAGTGTGGCAACAAAGTTGCTTTTTGATCCTTCAGGCGCTGAACAGAAGGGAAGATCAATATCATTCTACGCTTTTTGTTGGCATTTTGCCATGATCCCTAAATCATTCGTTGCGCTGTAGAGAATAATGCTGTTTATGCTTTTAAACATGTATAATTTAAGGGGGATGTAGCTTAAAGACAATGTAGAGAGGAAATATATGTGGGTATCTTATTTGCGGGTTTATTTACGCAGCTATTGAATTTGGAGATGCGAATATCAAACTAACTTTACCGCGGATACAAACCGGGTCAGTAGCGTACTGTATGTAGTGAGTATAATAACGTCAATAGATACATTTGTTACATGGACCACAAAAAATTAGGCGATTCATCACTATCAGCCTTATCAACCAAAAAGTCAGCCAATATGATGAAGCCTATGTTGCGCTTGTGAGTCTGCAAACAAAAACTACAAAAAAACAAACAGTGCCATCTAGAACCTTAACACACACACACACACACACACACACACACACACACACACACACACACACACACACACACACACACACAAAATCTGGAACCTGCTTCTCAGTTTCTCATTGAAGTATATTGTACCACCACCGTCGTATCCAGTGTGTCCAATATCTGGTTAATGAATATCCAGACACTTCACAGGTCAGAGTCAGTGACTGACCAGGGGTTACTACTATGGATTTGGACTGGATCAGCACAACAGAGTAAATTTATTCTTTTATGGTGTTTAAGAAAAAAAGACACAACCGAAACTGTATTATATGTTATGTTAATATAAAACACTTACAGTCTATGGCTGCCAGCAGCAGCGGTTGGCATGTAGAGATCATGGTGTGTTGAAGCAGAATAAGTAAAAGTTCTTGGTATTCATTGATTAAAAATACAACAGCAAAGGGCATTTGCATAGACACTCATTATCTGAGGGAACACTGGATGCATTTCTTATTTAAAAAAAAAAAACAAAAGCCATTCAAACAGGTCTAATCTGTACATTTTAAAAATATATAAATGCCATTATTTTCAGGTGATGTTATATTAGGAAAACTATTTGCCAACAATTTATATCAATTAAGTAGAGGAAATGATTTTTTATAATAAATTAAAAATAAATAACAAGGAATATATATATATATATATATATATATATATATATATATATATATATATATATATATATATATATATATATAAGGAGACAATTCATCTTACTTTATTTTAATCAATCAGGGGAACAACAGATGGACATTTCTTTGTCCAAAATGTCTTTGTTTCTTTTTCTTTAATAGATTGTTCCTCTACTTTATTCCACTTGCATCCAGTCAGGAAATGAAAACCTGTACAGAAGAGAGTTAAATACTGACTTTGTTATTGTACACCTCAGTACGTGCAAACGCATAATTAATGTCTTCTGTAAAGAGATACATACTGTACATCAGCTGTACCGGAGGTCACTGATTGTTAATTTGTGTACAGTCCTCTAAACAGAGTAAACAGCTGTGAGTCTTCTTTCACAATAAAGCACATCTCAGACATAATCCTCAGACATAAAGAAAAGACTGAGTTCTTTAATAAGGTAATCTTGGGTGAAACAGTAGTGCTCAGATTTAAACTTAGCACTAATGTTTGTAATAAATGTCTCTGAGGTTCAGTTTCCTGCTAAGGGAATATTTACAGCTCATGAGGAAGTGCTTGTACATGATGTGCTTGTAAGATTTTGTACAGCTCTGGAGTCTGTTGTGTCAGTGTGTGTCTTGCACAGTAATAAACAGCCGTGTCTTCAGCTTTCAGACTCTTCACTTCTAGGTTCAGCATGTTTCTATTGTTGTCTTTAGTGATGGAGAACTGGCCCTGCAGAGACTGAGCAAATCCAGTGCTAGAGCCTGTGCTAATGTATCCGATCCACTCCAGTCCTTGTCCTGGTTTCTGACGGATCCAGCTCATGTAGTAGCTGCCCATCGAGAATCCGGAGACAGTACAGGACAGAGTGACTGACTCTCCAGGTCTCTTCACTACAGAAGCAGAGGAGGTCAGGGACTGTCCATAAGAATCTGGAAAAGAACAGTATAACTATAATATATTAACATATAATAACTATATAACAGTTAATCTAATGCTGTAATGTACACATTACTGTACAGATCACATAAAAAGTCTAAAAACTTACGTGAAATGACTACAAATAAAATACAATATCTTAAAACCATCTTTCTCTGAGTTCTGCTTCACACAGATTTACAGTGTATGGGAATGTTTTCTTTCACAGAGTTCACTGCAATCTAGAACAGCCAAGAACATGCTGTTTATACTTGACTTTATTTGAATAGGGAGTGTCCATGACCACTGTGGATGTATTAAACTCACAGTCACATGCTGCACATTGTAGAGCTATAGCTGGTCATTATAAACTGTAACATTATACAAATTTACTTTTCCAATAAAAAAAATTAAGCAGAAGTTGTTTGAAATAAAACAGTTTTTTTTTCATTACAGTAAATTAGATTGCTGTTATCTGTAATTGTGTTTAATCTGAGTGTTTTGATGCAGATACTGTAAAATGTCTTACATGAAACATAGGCTGGTTGAAAAATCACAATAAAAACATTTGAAGTGCTTAACTTGGTTTATATTTAATACAGACAGAACAATGATTTTACATTTGGAACTGTGAATCATCAAAAAAAAATTAAATCATCTTTAATTGAGTTTATTGGTAGCTTGTATTACATTTCTCGCTTGCCATGCGGAAGAACCTGGGTTAACTCCCACCTAATTCCCAAACCATCAGCCACTGGATTCAGTGCCAGTCACAATCCCAGATAAAATGAGAACCTGTGCCATGCTGTGTGCGGATCGGATGGTGCGCTGATGGTACCTCTTAATAGTTTATTATGCAGGTATGGATGCTCAACAACGTCACATTCTCTCAGAATAACCAATTCTCTTAAATAAACTGTGCTGCTGGATGTGTACTGGCTGAAACTGATCTTGCTCTTCATTACGTCTTTAAGATAAGTTCCACTGCTACACAGCTATCACAGCCATTCCAGTGTTTTCCCAGCAGGTTGCCATTTCCAGTGTATACAATAGCTTGACACTGATGTCTTACAAAAGATGGAGAGTAACTCTAGGTTTCACAAGCACAGAGGCCGACTAAGTGAGCTCCATACCACCATCACCTGGTAAATACAATAATAAAGCATCAACAAATGTCAGCATATCATTTTCACAATCCGGTATTAACTCTATGTAACAAGACTTACAGAATGCAGCTGTCAATTAATCTGCAAAGCTGCTCATTATTAAAAAAAAAAAAAAAAAAGGTTGAATACACTGTAAAAATTAAACTGTACATTTTATGGTAAAACAACGACAGCTGTGGTTGGCAGAACTTTAGCGTTAAAAAGATGGTAGCAATGTTATCGGTTGTACGGGATTGCACTAGTTATACTGTATATTTTACAGATTTTTTATTGTTTTTTTTATGGTTTATAACTGTCTAATTAACATGTTTGTGTTTTTATTAAACCAGTTTATTCCCATCAAATTCTAGTGTTTACATTATAACAATTACGTTGTAACATTTGTTTTTTACAGTTCAAAAGTGTCTAATTTAAAGATTTACAGTATGTTGTAATAATAATGTTTTATTTCCATCTTTTAATTTAAAGGTTTTTGTTGTAACAATTACAATTAAAACCTATAAATATTTGACAAAACAGACAGAAAACTAATGAAAAAACATTAAATGTGTACATGCTGTTGGACTATTTTTTTTATTAGTGAATTCATTCAGCAATTCTGTGAAAGCATCAGTTTATCACACTAGCTGAGAGCTAGAATATATAGAAGTTACATTGCTAAGCATTCGTATTTTATTGTTAAGAAACTCTTAAGAGTATTTTTTATATTAATTGATGAATACAAACCTAAATCAAATGATCAAAACCCATCAAAATCTATTCAAGACTTGGAAATCAGCATAGACTGCAAAACAAGATTTCAGTTCTTAATTTCAGTTTTTAAGCATTTTAGGGAGACAATTTAGGCATATAATTTTATAGAATATATATGCATTGTGGTTTTTAACTGCACACTGCATATGTTCATTTTGTAATGTGGTTTTTATTTTAAAAAAAGATATTATTCTGACTCTATCTATTTTCAAACTCTATCAACAAGGATTTAGTTAAATATAAACTGATGGTTCAGTATATTGGTAAAAAAAAAAAAAAAAAACTCTCTCAGGGTTTACATAATGCTAGAGATGAGCGATTCTGGATTCCTTTATATGACTCACGAATCATTAATCTTTCTCTTCATTTACTCGAATCAGTTGAGTCCTAAATTATCTTGTTGCTAACAACAACATACATAAATACAAACTGATAATTACATAATTTAATTGTTCCCAGTAGTTGTTAGCTAGTAACTGTAGGAACAAGTAGCTGACTGAGTTGTTTATTAAATTTCCTGCACGGAAGAAACGTGAGTGACTCAAAATAGTGGGTACTGGTTTGTCTGATTCATCTGAACTGAGGAACTTGGTGGATCTGACGGAGTCACAGCGAGAGTGTAACAGCTACAGTAGACCTGGGAGACTCAGTGTGTGTTCACGAGTCCAAGGATTCCGAAGATTCTGAGGATTCGTTGAGCGCCCCTAGTGGAGGACCATTGCACAAACTGCCAGAACCCGTATCACAACGACATAAAACGCAGCGTTTAACTTTTACAATATTGTGTGATTGGACGTAGTTCCCTATAATCTGATTTTTAATATATTTGTTACATGTTGGTGTGATGTAGATGTGTATTATGACATACTGGGATGATAAACGGCTCTGGCATTTGTATCACATCCAACACAACACAACTAACCCTAACCCTAACCCTAACTTTATTTGTTATATTTCTTGTTGTCTAAACCAATTTCTATGTGCATTTGTCATTAAAATAAATATTTTGTTTGTATAATACTTAATTTTTTGTCATTTACATTTTATGGTCAGAAACAAAAAAGACTTAAAATACTGTATGTGTCCTGGGTGATTTATCTAAACCGAGGGATTCATTAAATCTTTCGGACTCGTAGCGGTGAAACAGACGGATCCGAGGGATATAGTGTGTTCATGAGGCCAAGGATTCGGTGGATACTATAGGCGAGTGCTCTCTAGTGAAGGGACCATAGGAAGATGTAGTCAGAATCCCTACTCTGTGTGACTCAAAGGACTCGAGAGACCCAGATTCGTTTAGTGAGTGATTCAGAAGGAGTCGAATCTGTTAAAGCATCTGAGTTTCTCATCTCTACTGTGCATCACTGCTGCCCTCTGCTGTCTGCTATTATCAACTTCAGAGTGCTAAGTGCTAAATTGTATTGTATACTGTATATTAGAATGAGGAATTCATAGTTAAATCAGGGTTTGCAGACTCTTTCATTTTAACAGACAATTTATGTATTTGCTTAGTTCAATTCAATTCAATTTTATTTATATTGCGTTTTTAACAATGATCATTGTCAGCGGCTTCACAAAAATGAAAGAAAAAATAAAAAAAAAGGAATATTTTGGCATGTATGTGTGAGCAAAATGTGTCTAGATAATAATGAGATGAATGAATGAATGAATGATGAATGAAATGTCTCTGATGAGCAAGCCAAGAATGACGGCGACGGTGGCAAGGGAAAACTCCCTGAGATGGTAGTAGAAAGAAACCTTGAGAGGAACCAGACTCAACAGGGAACCCATCCTCATTTGGGTGATAACTGATAGAGATGATATAACATCATGTGAGTTGTGCAGCTGAAAGTACAATATAACAGAAGTTCTTTAAATTAACACAAAGTCAAGTTTAGCATAGGAATGAGTCAGTAGGTGCAGAGGGCAGATGGGGTCTGGATCACTGGGAGCAGTGAAACTAAACCGCCCCCACCTGTTTTGTCTGGGGTACTGTTATTGATTTTACATTTCATCTGTTTTGTAAAAGTTGCCGCTCTTTATGACTGAAATCAAGCTGTTTATATCACTTTTTACAAAGTGAAAGTGTGTGCAATGTGAGCAGCTTTATTTCATTCATAAAACGTAGCACCCGCATTCCAGCCATTTGTGGTCAAATAATTATTTAATGCTGGACACAAACAGCTGGAATGCTTAATCAAGTGTGTTACCCTTGAATGTTGCTGTGAATATAAATAGTAATGCAGTGTTTTGTGTTTGATTAAATAGTTCTAATAGAGTGTACAGACCCTAAGCCAAGCAGTGTAACGTGTATGGTGTGTGCACAATGGGGGGTGTCCCGTGTATGCAAAAACCATGCCCCAAACAATCCCCTCACCAAGCTTTTCTGAAAATTTCCAAGCTATGCCACGCATATTTTAAAGATGAAAATTATATGGTAAATTTGTCATCAGACTTTATTATGAAATTAACAGGAATAATCAAACAACAGACATTTTAGATTAAAACATTAATATTGTGCCCCGGACTGTCACGAACCTGCACAACCAACCCAGCACGTCCAGGTCATAACTCCACCAAAGGTCTTCCACAATCCCTAAGTTAATTACCTGAGCGCACCTGCTACTAATCCGGCATTCCACCCTCGGCTTTAAAAGGACGCCGAAAGCTCCACTCATTGCCGATGTATCTTACTCGCGTGCCTATTGTCCCGTTTCCCTACTGATTTGTCTTAGTGCTTCAATTCCGTGTTTCGACCTTGCCCGTTTTCTGGATTCTGTCTTGTGTCTAGCCCTTTGGAATATCCTTCAGTGTTTTTTCGCCTACGTGTATGACCTCGCAAGCCTACTGGACCTCGGATAGAGTACTCACGTCTTGGATTTCTTCTCCCCCTCGCTGCTGGAACTCTGGATACCGAACCCTGCCTGGTAAAAAACGACTCTTCTTGTCCCTCGCTTCACTTTCTCCGCGAACTCGGCTTTTCATCTGGCGACACGAGCACTTCCGTGTTCGCGGATCTCAGGAGAGCGCTCGCGCTGCGCGCCGGACCTCCGCGCTCATCAAGAGAATCACACTGCTGCTTTTCGCCTTGCATCCTCTGCTTGTTTAACGCTTTTAGAAGCGAGATACGCTCGCAAAGAGTAGAGAAAGACCCGAGGCAATTCAGCGATCTACTTCCGGGATTGTGGAGATTCCCCGCGTCATAGCCCCGCCTTCTCTCTCGTCACTAGGGGCTTCCCCAGGTCCTCAGTCACTAAGCACACACACACACGCACCTCCTCCCTTCTCCACTCTTAGTGCTCTGATATCCTAAACTTCTCTGGATTCTAATAAAATCTCATAAGAAGGAACTGTCTGCTATTGGGTTCACTCCTATTCATCCCCGCCTGTGACACGGACATGTACATATTATTATACACATATATTACATGTAATATATCTTTCAATTGTGTGACTGTTTTACTTAAAATATTACTTTGTTAATTTTGTCAAATCCTGCGAAACAGGTAAGGACATGATAAAAACTGTATTTATAAAAACTGTAACTTATGAATTGATACCAAAGCATAAACAAGATGTTAATGTTCAGAGGGGGCAAAGGGAATTTGTAAACATGCTCCAATTTTCCTCCTGACAATAACACTGCTGAGGACCAGGCCAGAATTCATTTAGAGCTCAAACAAGGCTGTAAGCAGCCGTTACTGTCCTGTACCGAGCTCTCCAGTGGTCATAACGAATTAAATTGGTCTAATTTCGGGAGCACATTCGATTCAGTGGAATAGGGGGCCTAACTCTCATTGACTTCCAGATTCTAATATGTTATATAATTTTAATATGACCACTACAGACAGTTTCACTCGCTTTATCCTGCCGCCACTTCAACATCTGTTCATCGGTTTAAAATTGCAGTGGGCTATATGTTTGTAGAAGTGGAAGCACAAGGACTACAGATTCAGCAACAAAAGACACATTAATTAATATTATCTATGTACAATGAAATATGTCTATTATGTTGTTTATAAGATCATAAAATGGTATAACATAGATACATACTGTATAACAGCATGTCTCTTCGGTTCAGTTTGCTGCTGAGCAAATATTTACAGCTCATGAGGAAGTGCTTGTGTAAGTTTTTGTACAGCTCTGGAGTCTGTTGTGTCAGTGTGTCGCTCGCGCACAATAATAAACAGCCGTGTCTTCAGCTTTCAGACTCTTCACTTCTAGGTACAGCATGTTTTTATTGTTGTCTTTAGTGATGGAGAACTGGCCCTGCAGAGACTGAGCGAAATCAGTGCTAGTGCCAGTGTAAATGATCCCAATCCACTCCAGTCCTTGTCCTGGTTTCTGACGGATCCAGTGCATGTAGTAGCTGCTGATTGAGAATCCGGAGACAGTACAGGACAGAGTGACTGACTCTCCAGGTCTCTTCACCACAGGAGCAGAGGAGGTCAGGGACTGTCCATAAGAATCTGGAAAAAGTAGAACATAACTGTGTAATATTATTTTATAGAATACAATTTTTACAATTTTACAAATTTACAGAATTTGTGGTTTTTCCAGTAATTATTTTATGAAAAAGCACAAACTTACAAGAAAATAGTACAAATAAAAGACAGTATTCTAAAATCATCCTTCACTGTTTTCTGATTCACCCAGATTTAAAGTGTATGTGAGTGTCACTATCACAGAGCTCACTGGAAACTACAATAGCCAAGAACCTGCTGTTTATACCCGACTCTATTTGAATAGGGCGTGTCCATGAGCATATGGGTGTATTAAATCCACAACCAAAGTCTGCTGAGTATAGATGAGTCAATGATAATGAAGATTTTATACAGCTTTGTGACAGGCTTCACTATCAGAAGGGAAACACACACACACACACACACACACACACACACACACACACACACACACACACACACACAAACAAAGTTTACTGTATAAAACTCAATTTCCTCCCTTGTTAAAATTCATGTGAGTATTCCTTTAAACCTACACAACAAAAGTTGCTAAATATAATTTAGAAACAGAATCAGAAAGAGTTTTATTGCCAAGTACGCTTACACGTACAAGGAATTTGTTTTAGTGACAGAGCTTCCAGAACAGAAAACAAATGACAAGACAAAACAGCACGACACAAAAAAAAAAAAAAAAAGTTTAACATCAAATGGAGTAGGGTGTGAGATGCTTTTTTAAATAAGTTATATAAATATCTGAAATCTGTGGTATTATACAGTATATTGCACTGTGGTACTGTACACAATATTGCACATATATTTATTGACAGTTGATGTTTAACTGTTCATGAGGGAGATTGCCTGGGGAAAAAAACTGTTTTGTGCCTGACTGTCCTAGTGTTAGGTGCTCTATAGCGTCGACCCGACGGCAAAAGTTCAAATAAAAGGTGGCCTGGGTGTGAGGGGTCCAAAGTGATATTCCGAGCCCTTTTCCTCACTCTGGATGTATACAGTTCTTGTGGCGTGGGCAGGGCAGTGCCAATAATTCTTTCAGCAGTCCGAACCGTCCTTTGTAGTCTTCTGATGTCTGTTTTCGTAGCTGAGCCAAACCAGACAGTTATTGAAGTGCACAGGACGGATTCAATGATGGCTGAGTAGAACTGTGTGAGCAGCTCCTGTGGCAGGTTGAATTTCGTTAGCTGGCGAAGGAAATACAACCTCTGGTGGGCCTTTTTAACAATGGAGTCAATGTGAATGTTCCACTTCAGGTCCTGAGAGATGGTCGTGCCCAGGAACCGGAATGACTCCACTGCTGTCACAGTGCTGTTCATGATGGTGAGTGGGGGAAGTGCAGGTGGGTTCCTCCTGAAGTCCACAATCATCTCCACCGTTTTGAGTGTGTTCAGCTCCAGGTTGTTGAGACTGCACCAGACAGCCAGCCGCTCGACCTGACTTCTGTAAGCAGACTCGTCACCGTCCTGAATGAGGCCGATGATTGTGGTGTCATCTGAAAATTTCAGGAGCTTGACAGTGGGGTCTGTAGAGGTGCAGTCATTAGTGTACAGGGAGAAGAGCAGTGGGGAGAGAACGCATCCCTGAGGGGCTCCAGTATTGGTGGTGTGGCTGTTGGACATGAATTCCCCCAGTCTCACTAGCTGCTGCCTGTAGGTCAGAAAGCTGGTGATCCAATGACAGATAGAGCTAGGAACAGAGAGCTGGTTTAGTTAGGTCTGAAGCAGTGCTGGAGTGGCTCTGTTGAATCTAAATGATGACACTATGCTGGATACAGTCAGAGCAGTCTAAAGGGTCTAAATGTACTGTACATATAGCAACAGATTGGGATGGGTGAGTTTCTGCCCTCTAAATGCATAAAAAATGTCCACACAATTATTTGAAAAATATTAAGATGAAGTTAAAGTACAAAATAACAGATGGATAGATTTTTCATTACAGCATCTCTTTTAATGAGATCATTCTAATATTACTTTATTCGATGGTAAGAACTTATACATGACTGGTGTATATGTACAAAAATATATAGAATTAATATTATATACAGTAGTAAAGCCTGCTTAAAGCCCGAAACACTCATCAGGGTATTAGAATGTTTTAGTTTATGTACAGCATAAATAATGTTTGTTCTGTATGTTGCATCCTTTTTAAAGCCGTCAGATTTTTTTTAAATATCTGTCTTAAGCAGATGTTCTTCTATAGAGAAAAGTTATAGGGCTTTGCATTAGCCTTACTGTTATGGGAAATGAGAAATGTGTAAAGAATCCTGAAAGAACACCATTTTTTACAATTGTTTAATCAAAACTATAAGGTTTTTTCAAACAAGCTTGGTACAAGCTATTAAATTTTCATTCAAATGAATGGCAGTAAAGTGTTTTTGTAAGAGGAATCCACTGTTCTCTGTCACTGTGTGTCTTGCGCAGTAATACACAGCTGTGTCTTCAGTTTGCAGATTCTGTCCTTGAATTGTTATTGTGTTAGTAGAAGTGTCTCTGGAGATGCTGATCTTATTTTTCAGTTTGTCACTGTAAGCTGTACTCCCACCACTCCAGATACATCCAATCCACTCCAGAGCTTTTCCTGCAGGTTGTCGGATCCAACATGTACTATGGCTTGTAACTGAATATGAAACCTTACAGGGGATGGAGAGACTCTGGCCTGGCTGGACTGTCATGGCAGCAGGCTGAGTCAGTTCATAACTTTGGACATCTGTGGAGAAAAGCATATGGTGATACATCACATATTATATGCTGTACATTTATTATTATTGTAGTATATGAAAGAATTACATTAATAACTCACAGGAAACAGCTGACAGCAGGAGCAGTAGAGATGTAGAGAACATGATGTGCGTTACTATATGTTAACAGTGGCCTCCTCTATTCTCCAAGGTTTAACAAGGACCATCACATCAGATAAATAGGGTGATATCCAGCCCTGATACTTGTATTTGCATATCTTTCTTACAGCTTCTGTCTTTAAACAAACTAACTACTTGTAACTACTTGGGGGCTGGGGGTAGCTCAGTGGTTAAGGCATTGGACTACGGTTCACAAGATCCCAGGTTCAAACCCCACAACCACCAAGTTACCCCTGTCGGCCCCTTGAGTGCGGCCCTTAACCCTCAACTGCTCAGATGTGTAATGAGATAAAAAAAAAAAAATGTAAGTCGCTCTGGATAAGAACGTCTGCCAAATGCGTAAATGTAACTGAATGAATAAATTAATAATTAAATATATAGTGTATTTAAACATACTTTTCTGATATCAGATTGACCTATTTCATATTATTAAAAGTTTTGGAATTAAGTTATTGTTCCATTCAGACCACAACAAACTGCTGCTGAATTCTCAATTCAGAAGGCACTACCTTTTTTTATTATTATGAATGTTCCATCATAATAAATATGACATTTATGCTGTGTCATTTCCACATAAATAAATGCTCCAGTTGTTGTGAAATCGTTGTGTTATAAGAGCTTAAGAGTAGAGAAATATTTTATAGAGTTATATAGGTTAAAGAATATTTATAAAGGATAAATATAATGATTGCTACTATTTATTTATTAATTTATTAAACAGTTTATTAAGACCTATAATTAATTAGCAATGTCTTAGCTTCATAACAGGTATGAATTTGAGCTTAACTTTGTCTTCACTTTGTAGTCTGGGCAAATATGTTGTGTTGGTATCCATTTTTAAAAAATGTAGTCGGAAAATATGTTAGTCAGCTTGAAGATATTTAAAAACTTGCTCACACTGTGACTGTTACACACTGATGCATCCATAGTGAAGATACGACTAATATTTAGTTTGTGCAGACTGTTCTCTAGAGGCAAAAAAGTGCACATAATTTTTATTTAAAAACATTTAGGTGAAAGTCTTGCTCTTAGTAAACACTTTCGGTTAACGCCAAAGGACACATAACAAAACAAGAGTATTTGAATAATCACTGTTAAAATAGTAAAAAAGAAAATACCCAAACACTTAAAAAGAAAGTTATAGAGTATTAGTGGCCATTTAGCTTGTTTATAACTGTGTCTTTATGACAGAGTTTGTTCTTTGTTCTGTGTGCCAGGGGTAGCTCAGTGGTTAAGGCATTGCACTATGGTTCGGAAGATCCCAGGTTCAAATCCCACAACTACCAAGTTGCCACTGTTGGGCCCTTGATCAAGGCCCTTAACCCTCAACTGCTCGGATGTTTAGTGAGATAAAAAAAATAAGAGTGTCTGCCAAATGGCTTAATGATATTTAAAGATCAAAATACGGAAAATTTGTACAACACATTTAAAGGTATTAAATACATTTACACCATACTGCTGTTTGTTGGCCAAATCTAATTGCTCTGATTAATTTTCCACTACACACCTTTGTTTACAACATCATTCTAATATTATTTTATTCCATAATGAGAAATTATGTAATTATATCCTCAATTACCTGTACGGTGTACAAATTCTTAATATAGTTATACCTCCTTAATGTTTGAAAGACCCAGCAGTGTCACTAAATATTTTAGTCAGTGTTTGGTTCACAACTTGTTTGCATATGTGGAAAGCCAAATGAAACGAGTTTAAATTTTTTTATGTGTTTTTGTAAATTACAAAAACAACCCTGCACTGTAGAGAATTTTATAAATATTTTTGTTTGGATGTCTATTAGTTTCCTGGTTATTATTATTATTATTATTATTATTATTAATAATAATTTTTTTCCCTCCTAACTTTTTATTCCAAAGATTTAAAGAGTTCTGAATATCATGAACCATTGTTTTTTCTTTCCCCAGAAGAACATGAACCTACAGTAACACCTTTTACTGCTTGGCTTAAAATAGGCCTCAGTATTTAATATTAGAGTCAGACTGTGCAATAGAAATTGCCCCAGTCAGATCATTTTTATTCTTGTGTAGGCTGTCCTAAAGGAGCCTAGAAGGGTTTAATTGCTACACAAGAACATCTGCATCTTTATATTGAAAATATCGTTGGTCAAGAAATTACATCTAACTTCTGAGTCACTGCTGAGGATGTGTCACTCACTGTAATCACCTTACACTACTTTTACTGTTAGTCTGCATGAATCTACAGTCTGAGCTGAATTAATAATCCCTGAATTTGTTTAAACAGACCCTGGTATTATTTTTATCTTAACAAATGTAAAACATCGGTTTGAAATAGCACTTGCCTATAGGTGTGTAATAGAAGTAAGTATTTCTGTTGCTTTATTTAACAACTTAGACAGAGCATGTGATTCTGTCAAAAAAGACAGTACATATACAGTACATATTGTCGTACAGTAGATACATCAGTGACCGGCATGCGCCCAAATCTTTTTTTGCTTCTCTATCACTCCAAAGCGCTTACAGTACATGGCATGTCCGCTTTAGCAGATGTGTAAAGAGGTGGGACGGCTAAATCCGGCATGGCTGGCGGAAGACAATCCTCAATGACCTTCAGACTTGCTCCACTTTTTAAAAACGAGTTGTGGAGCTTAGCCAAAGTTCGGGACATTTAGGGGTGAGGAGAATGCGTGGTGGACATTAAATATGAGAGTGGCATGTGAGTGGGTCGATGGCGTGCGTTCCAGGGACTACAAAGGTGGGCAGACTAAAGACCTGCTGAGAGACAGCCTTCGTGCCAAGGAAGAAAAGGTTGCTGCATTAGACGTTAAGGCTCCTTTTCCCAGCCGGGATCGCTGCTTCAGTATCGGAGGAGAAACAGCAGACATTGGCTGAGTCACGTTCAACTCTCATCTGTGGCCACCCCCAAGAACTGTTGGGCATGGAGCCTGGACTGAGAGCCATGGTGAGGAGCTAAAAATCCAACAATATATTCTAAATATTTACAGCTCATGAGGATGTGCTTGTTTGTTACATTTTTGTACCGCTCTGGAGTCGGTTATGTCACTGTGAGTCCCGTGCACAGAATAAAACAGGCGTTCCCTTTAGCTTTCAGACTCTTCACTTCCAGGTACAACATGCTTTTATAGGAATCTTTAGTGATGGAGAACTGGCCCCGCAGAGACTGAGCAAATCCAGTGCTAGTGTCAGTGTAAATGATTCCAATCCACTCCAGTCCTTGTCCTGATTTGTGACGGATCCAGCCCACCCAGTAGTTGCTCAGTAAGAATCCGGAGACAGTACAAGACAGAGTGACTAACTCTCCAGGTCTCTATACTAGATAATATGAGGAGGTCAGGGTCCAGTTTATGTTTATATATGCTTATAAGGATACAACAACAAAATGTATGCACTATCATAACATACATTAAACATACATTCAATTAGGCTAAATAGAATCTAAAGAGCCAAACTGTTTATACTTAACTCTATTATAGGAACAGGAAGTGTCTATGAGCACCATGGATCTGTTAAATCAGTGCATATAGGAGTGGATGATTATAATGTTCAAGGATTATAATGTTCACAGGACTCGAAGAATTAAACAAGAAGAACATATTTAACTAAGTGTCGCTGTCAATTTTAGTTAAATAGGGTGGTTATGTTTTTATATAGTGCGTTCAATAAAATAATTTAAAAAAATAATAATTTAAGAGTATTGGAACTTATACCCCCAGAATAATTGTTTCCACTTTATTATTTGAGGTTTGCTGCCCCCTACTGTGTTTTGAAGTTATTAGACTGCAAGCTGTGTCAACAGACTGTGTGTTAAACACAGCACATTGTTGGGTGCATCCTTTATTAATCCAGAATAACACTTACGTTTTACTGTTCATTAAACAATTCATAAAGTTAAGAAAGAAAATTAATTAAAAAGATTTTACAAGAATGTCATTTTTATGTAACTCTTGATACACTCGTGATACAACCTGCTGAATCTTCATTCCAGTGGATAATAGTAAAGAGTCAAATAAGATGTTTTTAGCTGCATTTTAAGGATGTTTTTTGTAAGGGGAATCCATGGTCCTTGTCAACTGTGTCTTTAGTTTGCCAATTCTGTCCTTGAATTCTAATTGTGTTAGTAGCAGTGTCTCTGGAGATGCTGAACTTATTTTTAGGGCCCAAGCACTATGACATCAGCCTTATGTTGACATAGTGTGGGCCCTATTGTACCTTTTTGGGCTTTTTGGTGGTTGCTCAAAAACTGATGAAAATTGGCAGACAGGTTGAAATCGGCTGCCATTAGGATGCCTGAGGATTTGGGCCCCGGGTGTGTCACAGGGCCCTCACATAAGGTTTTGGTGAATAGCTAGAACACACTTGCACACAAAACCTGGTAGACATTTAGAACTCATTAAGCCGAACAACTTTTTTGACCTCTAACGGCATCTCGTATTCCAACCCAGCCTTAAGAATTACAATGCTTTACAGGTATAGGACAGGAAGAACTGTACAAACTTATTGCAACGGCTAAATCAACAATGTGCTTGTTAGATCCAATCCCAACTAGATTTCTAAAAGAATTGATACATACAGCTGGAGAGCCTCTTCTAAACATTATTAATTCCGCATTATATTTAGGTCACGTCCCTAAATCTTTCAAGTTTGGCAGTAATTAAGCCGCTTCTTAAAAAATCTCATTTAGACCCGAATAAAATAACAAATTACAGACCGATTTCAAACCTGCTGTTTATATCAAAATATTAGAAAAGGTAGTGTCAGCTCAAATATGCGCCTTCTTACAAAAAAAACAACACCCTCGAAGAATTCCAGTCAGGTTTCAGGCCCCATCATAGTACAGAAACTGCACTAGTTAAAATCACAAATGATTTGTTTTTATCTTTGGCTGCATTTCGATACTGGTCTTACTTGATCTTAGTGCTGCATTCGATACTATAGATCATATTATTCACATAAATCGCTTACAAAATCACATAGGTATTCAGGGACAGGCTTTAAAATGGTTTAGATCATACCTGCCTGATCGATACCATTTTGTTGAACTGGGTGGAGAACTGTCCGGAGGACCTCTGCTGTTCTCCATATACAGGGTGAGACAAAAAAATGGGAACTTTTTTACAATCCAATAAAACTAGAAGTGATAAAAGAAATACATTTTTTTCATAGTAATTAAAACTTACAACTTGCCATTGATGGAATTTATCATTTAAAAAAAAAATGCTGTGCAGTGTGTGATGTCGCTCCATTATGCATTTAAAAAATTCCTGTTATTCTGTGTCACCCTGTATATGCTTCCCTTTGGTAACATCATTAGAAGACATGGGATTAGTTTTCATTGTTACTGTATGCTGATGATACCAAATTATACATCTCAACAACTGTGTTACTGCTTACTGTGTGAACATTTACTTTGCCTAAATGCAAATAAGAAACGCCTACATTTAATTTCAATTCTAAATATGTATTGCAATTTTAGAACCTTGGATTACGAGTAACACGGTTTGCGAGTTCCACAAGCCGAGCAAAGATTTTAAATTAATTTTGACTTGAAAAATGAGCAAGGTGGTTTGCGAGTACCAAGTATCATGTAGCCGCATGCGCTTCGTGTTTTTTGATGTTGAGCGTCTCGTGGTCACAACTGAGCCAATGTTTTTTCTCTCTCTTGCGCTGAGGATTGTGGGTATTCATCTCCCCTTCTCGTTCTTAGTGTGCGTTTCTCAATCAACATCCGTGTGCAGGTGTACTGTTTACTATAACACTTATATGTGTGTATGTATACCACATGTGTGTGTGTGTGTGTGTGTGTGTAAAGCCTATTTATTTTGTGTTTGTATATAAAGTGTGTATATAAGGCGGCACGGTGGTGTACTGTCGCCTTGCACCTCCAGGGTCCGGGTTCGATTCCCGGCTCTGTGTGCATGTTCTCCCTGTGTTTGGTGGGTTTCCTTCGGGTACTCTGGTTTCTTCCCACAGTCCAAAAACATAGATTAAGCTAATTGGCGTTCCCAAATTGGCTGTAGTGTGTGACTCAGAGTGTGAATGTGTGTGTGCATACAAAGCATAGAAAGTTATTTTGTGCAAGAATGGCTAGCTGTTATGAACACTCTCCTTTCTTTTATAGCAGTGAAAAAACAACTTTAGACATATTAAAACATTAAGGAGTCATTTAGATTGAGCTAAATTCAAAATGTTTCTCAATTAGGGCTCTGAGATTTTTTGGAAGCTAAAGGTAAAGCAACTGCATGCTCCCTCTACCAAACAAAATCTCTCTTCTTCTCTGTAGTATCTACCTCTATATCCTGTATTCTCTAGTGCCCTGTAGGATAACTACAACCACTCTAGTCATACAGAAAAATAGGAAAATATGTACGCCTTGATCTTCGCTATGAAGTCAGCCGTGAGCCGTGAGCTTGTGCAGCCTGTGCAACATAGGTCGAACGCGTTACAGCGCGCACTTGAGTGTCAGAGATGTTTTTTATTAATTTTCCCGATGAGGCATTGTTGCCGTTAGTGTGTGTGTGTGTGTGTGTGTGTGTGTGTGTGTGTGTGTGTGTGTGTGTGTGTGAAAGTCATCCCGCACAGTAGTTCCTCCCCCCTCTCAAATAAGAGAGAAGGGTGTCGCACAAACACACACACACACATACACAGGGTATGCAGTGCATGTATTTATATTTTTGGGTTGTGTAAAGAATAATCAGAGTTTTCATTATTTCTTATGGCGAAATTCACTTTGATATACGAATGTTTTGATATGCGAGCCCGCTTCTGAAACTAATTGTGTTCGTAATCCATGGTTCCACTGTAGTATGATTAAGAATTTGCTACATTGTTTCACTTGAATTTATCTGCTACCACATGAGCTGCGTCTCATTAATCCTTGAGAGAATAAACTAAATCTACTATGATCTATAGTCTATGGTTATAGTGCCACTTAGCGGAAAAGCCAGCACACCCGTCGCCGCTGTTATTCTGGATGAGTACCATTTGAATGTATGCTTGCGTAGTGTATGGCGTGTGCGCAGTGTGTATAAGTGAAAAACACCAGAACTTGTGCCAAGTTGTGACCCCTCAACAGGAAAAGCCAAAAGACCAACATTGGTTTAGCTCTGCTGCCTCCTTCTGCATATTTAATTTATTGTATAACAAAATAGGAGAACAGATTGAGTTAAATGGAAGTAAAAGTTCAAAAACATTTTGTGTTATTCATAACTGCACATATTAAACAGTTTTTTAAGTGTTGGTTTACTATTATAGAAAATAAATCAACTCTTACAGTATGACTTGTTTTTAAAAAGTTGTTTTTTGTAAGGAGAATCCACTGTTCTGTGTCACTGTGTCTCTCTTGCGCAGTAATACACAGCTGTGTCTTCAATTTGCAGATTCTGTCCTTGAATTGTTATTGTGTTCGTAGAAGTGTCCCTGGAGATGCTGAACTTATTTTTCAGTTTGTCACTGTAATATGCACTCCCACCACTATTAATGTATCCAATCCACTCCAGAGCTTTTCCTGCCGGTTGACGGATCCAAAATGTAGTATAGCTTGTAAGTGAATATGAAACCTTACAGGGGATGGAGAGACTCTGGCCTGGCTGGACTGTCATGGCAGCAGGCTGAGTCAGTTCCTGACCGTGCACATCTGTGGAGTTAAACACATGGTTATACACAATATCCAGTATGTTGTACATTTTTTGTTATTGTTGTGAATGAATAAATTTAATAAAACACTCACAGCAGGACGCAGCTGCCAGCAGGAGCAGTAGAGATGTAGAGAACATGGTGATTGTTGTTTGTACTGGGGTCTCCTCTGTTCTCCAATGTTTAACAGAAACCATCACATAAATAGAATGAAATAGATTTCTGATGCTTGTATTTGCATATCTCGCAATGATGGGAGGAGTAAATATTTAAAATATACGTACACCTCAAGAGGGAGATTTATCTTATAGACATTGTGTGTATATAATTTTTATTTAATTCATTATCAGCTACTATTTTCAATAATTATAAGGATATATACACATTTGTTATTTTATTTCATATTTTAGTTTGTACCCGTGTGAAACATTGTCTAATGAATCTAGCTGGTCCTTAGTGGTATCTGGTTCCTGTGCTGAGACAGACATTTAAAGGTGGACATTGCTTGTCTTAAATAAAAAAAAGGAAAAGAAATAACATAAAGTGCACATATTATCATATTATTTCAGATATAGCATATTATAAGTGGCGAGGTGGCTTAGTGGTTAGCATTGTTGCCTTGCACCTCCAGGGTCAGGGTTTGATTCCTGCCTTGGGTCTGTCTGCATGGAGTTTGCATGTTCACCCTGTGTTTGGTGGGTCTCCTTCCACAGTCCAAAAACATGCAGATTGGGTTTATTGGCATTTACAAATTGCCTGTAGTATGTGTGATTGTATGTGTGTGCCCTGTGTGGACATCCCGTCCAGGGTGTAACCTGCCTCGTACCCTAAGTCTTCTCGGATAGGCTTCAGACCCCCTCGCAACCCTTTATATAGAATAAACCGGAATAGCTGATAAGTAAGTTTCTTATAAACTAGTTTACATGAAAAAATATTGATGTTGATGTTATGCCTTTTATAAATTTGATTATAAAAGACATTTAGACTTGATCTATTTTTGCACTGATTTGAACTCTACAGAAGGTGGTGCAATCAGCTAAGCGCATCATTTGCTCTGAGCTTCCTGATCTGCACTCAATCTACAGCAAGCAGTGCTGGTTTAAGGCCAGAGAGATAATAAAAGACCTTATCCAGCAATAGACTGTTTCAGGAGCGCAGAGAGACTGAGGAGGAGCTTCTTCTTGCAGGCTATTCTGCACTTTACCAGAAAACCACATTGGACAACTGATTGGACTTGCTTTGTTTGATTCCCACCTGTGTTGTTCCCTTCACATCTGTGTTGTTCACTTCACAAAAGTGCAGTGTAGTTAGTGTGATGTGCTCCTCTGCAGCAATCAATGTATATCATACTGTATATGATTTTGTAAGTGACAAATATAAATTAAATTAGATTTTTTATTTGATTAATGTCCAATGTTTGCCAGCTGCTGCAGATGTAACAGTCTAACACCCGCAGTCCGAGGGCTTGGTGGATCTCTTTAATCAAATGCTTAAGAGGGTGATTCGGGAAGTAGTAGACGAATGGGGATAAAACTGGGACCAACTGCTCCCGTATGTCATCTTTGCAATACATAAAACACTGTAAGCATTCATCGGGGTGAATCTCATTCCTAGGAAGAACAGCTCTCCCCATTTTACACGGTAACATAATACATGCAGATCCTCCAGGAAAAGATAAACCATGTACTCGCTTGTATTAATACATGGAGCGAGCACAAACGGGGCTCGGAGCACATATGATTGACCATGCAGCCCTGCGGATAGTTCTGCAGCAACCAGGTGCTGTTATTACTTTCCAGTGCTGTCTGTAAGTTCCTGTAATTGAGTGCTGGACTATACTGTATGTATTTTTTTTTTTAATAACTATTTCTTGATGAAGGACTTGTTTTTCTCTGAATAAATTAATTTCAATCAAACATTGTTTTTCTCAGTGTGAGATGAAGCTTCTCTACCCGAACCTGAATTTTTCCTTACCCTTTTTACAGTACTTAAAATTCTTTACAAGGGGTGCTAATAATTATGCAGGGCACTATTTGTGAGGTCTTTTCACTGAATTATACAGCTGTGTGTCTTTGCATATAACCCCCCCCCCCCCCCCCCAAAAAAAAAAAAAAAAAACAGCCGTGTCTTCAGGCACCAGGCTGCTAATATCTAAGTAAAGTAAATTGTTGCTCATGTCTCTGGAGATGCTGTATAAAAGGAAGCTCCAGAGTCTATGCATCAGAATGGACAACTTCACTGATGCTCTGGTAGGTTTAATCTCACGAATCAAGGTCAGACTAATGCGGTGAACATCTGAGACAACTGAATGGAACAAATGAATGAATAAATTATCAAAACTTATTATAAGTAAACTGTTTATGTTGACGATGTTCTAGTAGGTCTTTGCTTAATTAAGTTTGCTTACATTTATCTTCAGCCTTAAGCACAATAAAGGAATAATGAAAAGAAAAAACTGAGTATACTTTACAAAACAATTTTCTAACAAAATAAGAAAAAGGAAAAAATAAAACTGACCAATGATGCTGTTTATAGCAAATGTCTCTGAGGTTCAGTTTCCTGCTTTGAGAATATTTACATCTAAATATTTCGAAAGGAATAAAAGGAAGTGCTTGTAAGGAGATTATTGTACAGCTCTCGAGTCTGTTGTGTCAGTGTGTGTCTCTTGCACAGTAATAAACAGCCGTGTCTTCTGCTTTCAGACTCTTCACTTCTAGGTACAGCATGTTTTTATTGTTGTCTTTAGTGATGGAGAACTGGCCCTGCAGAGACTGAGCAAAATACGTGCTAGTGCCAGTATTAATGTATCCGATCCACTCCAGTCCTTGCCCTGGTTTCTGACGGATCCAGTGCATGTCGTAGCTGCTCATTGAGAATCCGGAGACAGTAAAGGACAGAGTGACTGACTCTCCAGGTCTCTTCACTACAGAAGGAGAGGAGGTCAGGGACTGTCCATAAGAATCTGGAAAATAAGAGCATAACTAGTTAATGTAATGTTGTAATGTTTATTACTTTAGAATGGTTTACTATACAGATCACATGAAACATTTGAAACTTACATGAAATGAATACAAATAAAAAACAATATCCTAAAATCATCCTTCTTTGAGTTCTGCTTCACCTGGATTTACAGTAGACTGTATGAGAGTGTTATCTATCACAGAGTTCACTGGAACTAGAACAGTCAAGACATGCTGTTTATACCCAACTGTATTTGAATAGGGAGTGTCCATAAACGCTATGTACTCTATATATTAAATCCCCACCCACAGGCTGATCAGAGTATTATAAACTGTAATATCATACACATCAACAGGGGATCGAGGGGATCGAAAAGGATCCGAGTTCGATTCCCGGCCAGGCTCGATCTTCGTCTCTGTGTGCATGGAGTTTACATGTTCTCTCCGTGCTTGGTGGGTTTCCTCTGGGTTCTCTGGACTGCACAGTCCCAAGATATGCAGGTTAGGCTAATTGGCGTTCCCAAATTGCCCGTAGTGTATGTATGTGTGTGTGCCCTGCGATGGAATGGCACGCTGTCCAAGGTGTACCCGGCCCCATTCCCTAAGCCTCCTGGGATAGGCTCCAGGTCCTCGTAACCCTGAATGCAGGATAAAGCGGTATAGAAGATGAGTGAGTGAGTGTATGTACAGTAGGTTACAGCTTTAATAATTTACTAGAATAGTTCATTATTAAAGTGAAACTCACTGGATGAAACCGCTAGCAGCAGGAAAAATATCAAGAACATAATTTAACCAAAAGCAGTGTTAGGTATTTAGAATAATTACCCTTTAAAATAATCACAATTTGTTGCTTTGCTGCCTGGAATGAAGACAGACACAATTTTTGTTTTATCCAGCTGTATTTACTAAGTGCAAATTTTAACAACAAAACTAACAACAAAAATAAATAAATAACAGAATCACTGAGTTGGAAAAGGAACACCCCCTTCTAAAAATTTCTTAATCAGGAGAAGCTAATTACCTTCTCAATGGCACACATATCCATTTGACTTTGCAGTGTTACGGTATGTACAGTGTCGCAACAAAATGCAGGAGTAATTGTGCAAACTTTCAGAAATAATGCTGTAGTTTTTTTTTTTTTTTTACTAAATTTTTTTTAACATAAAGCTTTTGTATTCAATAATTCACTTTTCTTTTGACTTTTCGCGTGTCCCTTTCCATATTGGACAGCATAGAGCCGCACTCATACAGAGTGTGGAACTAACATCCAGGGGATCTACTGTACTATATATAGGCGAGCGCCCAGGTGTCCCTGATTGCCTATATGTTGTGTGTCGCCTAGTGATGGCTCATGAGGGTGGCTACGGATCTAGCTGTCCTGAAATGTGGGTGCCTGTGGATTTGCCTGCCAAAAGACTCACGACCTAACAGGAGATGGTTCTTAATTGTCAAGGAACATATTTTATATAATGAAAAAATAAGTACTTTTTTTTTAAAAACCTTTACCAGTTATTTCTTCCTTCATTTATTATTCAACATATCTTTAGTGTCTTTATACTGTAAGTATTTATAACAAACGTACTTAAGTTGTCTAAACTAAAAGTTTATTAATGCTAATGATATTTACAGGATGCTTCCACACCTTATTCTGAGAGATAATAATTGATCGTTTCACATTTTCAGAAATATCTTCCTTTAAAAACATGTTTCATGAGTTTACCTTAAGTAAGCTACTGCCATCTATAGGTAAAAAAAAAAAAAAAAAAAAACTTTTACACTTTGTTTTATTTATTGTTTTGTATAAAAATATTTCAATTCATGGGAGTAAAAAAATGTACTGAGATGTTCATGGGTTGCATTGAGAGGATGTTTATTTTATGTGTTTTTGTAAAGGCAATCCCCCACAGTAACACTGTTACCTTGCACCTTCAGGTTTGAGGGTTTGATTCCTGCCTCGGGTCTGTGTGCATGGAGTTTACATGTTCTTTCTGTGATTGGTGGGATTCCTCTGGGTATTCCGGTTTCCTTCCACAGTCCAAAGACATGTGATGTGCGTGTGTATGTGCGTGTGTGTGTGTGTGTGTGTGTGTGTGTGTGTGTGTGTGTGTGTGTGTGTTTGCACCCTGAGATGGATTGGCACAAATGGATGGATGGATGGATGGATGGATGGATGGATGGATAGATGAATATATTGATAGATAGATAGATAGATAGATAGATAGATAGATAGATAGATAGATAGATAGATAGATAGATAGATAAGTACTTTATTAATCTCAAAGGGAAATTGTATTATATATTGTATTGTATAAAAGATGAATAAATAAAGGAGCACTGTTTACTCAGGGTTTTATCCACTTTTCATGGAATAAAATGACACCACAACAAAATAGTAATCCTTTTGAATTTGTCAGCAATATATTAAAGCAATCCCAGATAGCACACGGCTGAAGGGCCAATATTGGGCCAACAGAAGTGCATACGTTGGGCCAATGCTGGTTCAGTAGATGATGGCAAAGTTAAAAATTAGAAAATTAAATTAAACTCTTTTCATCATTAACGTTGGAGCATTGACAACATTTGAGGATTAGTTAATCACTAATTGATGTGGTTATTTTTTTAAATATAGAACTGAATTGTGATAAAGATTATGGTTTTGTGCAATGCTGCAGCCTTTCCTGTCAGTGTGGTCTACAGAGCAGTACTACATAGCGGTGTCTTCAGTCTGCATGTTTTGTGCCTATAGGGTTATGCTGTTACTGGAAGTGTCTAAAAAGATACAAAATGTTTGTGCTGAAGGAGGACTATTGAGAACCTCTTCCTCTCTAACACAGTGATAAGGAGATGGAGAGTTGTATAACTATTACTGAGAAACTTTTGAGCTGAGAATCGCAGTCACATGTTATTTTGTCAGGTTCCAATCTATGTGTACGTATAATGTTTACATAACATTTGTCCCTGGGGGGCGTGGCATGTATGAATATATAGATTCCCAAACTGTTTCCCTGTGAAAAGCTTGTGGGCGTGTCCCAGTCTCCAATTATTATCAGATAATAAAGTGAGATGAAAAGAATGTGCTTTTCTTTGGATCCATAAAGATTACATAAACTGAGAATATTTGTTTTCAATTTGATTGATTTCATTTTAAAGTTACTTTAAACTTATGTCGGTGTGTCAGGTATTTACTGAATTTCAGTTCCTTTTAGAAACACATATAAGAAAGATACTCACAGAGACTAAAAGTGGCCTTTTAAATTTAAAGAAGATCTGTAAAGAATAGTAGACCAAAATCCCTTCTGAGATGTGTGCAGACCTGGTAACCAACCATGAGAAAAGGCTGTGCTTTCCAACAAGTGTTTCTCCACCAAGTCATGTCTTGAGAGTCTCTGGGGATCGAGTATTTATTTTACGCATTGAAATGAACCGACTGTGTGTCAAAGACAGCCACTGCTGGGTGTAGCCTGTTATTCCTAAATCATATTTCAATTATTTCATTTTTATTTCTACTGTTCATTAAATATTTTATAAAATTAAGAAATTAATTAAGATTTGAAAAAGAGAAGCTTTACAATAACTTTAAAATAAATGTTACAAACATGTAATTTTTATGCAACTCTTTAATTAATTTTAATTCTTTAATTGATTTTAATCAATTTATGCATACATCTTAATGATACAACCTGTTAAATCTTCATTCCAACAGACAATAGTAAATATTTGATGGGAATATATAAGATGTTTTTTAGCTGTAAGGGATGTTTATTACACGTCTCAAAGTTTTTGTAAGGGGAATCCACTGTTCTGTGTCACTGTGACTCTTTTGCGCAGTAATACACAGCTGTGTCTTCGGTTTGCAGATTCTGTCCTTGAATCGTTATTGTGTTAGTAGAAGTGTCTCTGGAGAGGCTAAACTTATTTTTCAGTTTGTCACTGTAAGCTGTACTCCCATAACTATTAATCCATCCAATCCACTCCAGTGTTTTTCCTGCAGGTTGTCGGATCCAAGCTGTATGATCACTTGCAACTGAATATGAAGTCTTACAGGGGATGGAGAGACTCTGGCCTGGCTGGACTGTCATGGCAGCAGGCTGAGTCAGATCATAACTGTGGACATCTGTGGAGGAAAACATATCTCACCATATACAGTATGCTATATATTGATTATTTTTGTAGTAAATAGATGAATTTGATAAATCACTCACAGCAAGCAGCGCCCAGCAGGAGCAGTAGAGATGTAGAGAACATGGTGTGTGTTGTTTATACTGTACTGGATGCTCTCTGTTCTCTGGAGTATAACAAAGATCTTTACATCACATAAATAGAGTGATACTCAGCCCTGATGTTTGTATTTGCATATCTGTTGCATATGGGAGGTTTCACAAGCAATGTAAATCTTGCGAATTGTAAATGAGGCAAATTCAGATGATGTAACTACGAAAAAAAAGCAGATTAACAAGAACTGTGAATATGGTAAAGAAAGCACACACATACTGTACACAAACTATAAAACAACTACACAAAAGATAGATTGGATATAGATTAGATACAAAAAAATAGCCCATCATGGGGATGCTAAAAAGGCATACAGTAATAAAGTACAGTTGATTTTTAAGGTACTTGACATGCTGGGGGTGAAGGTAGTATAGTGTAGTGTTGTGTTGTTTTGTGCTTTTTGGCACTACAGTGACATGGAGATACTGTTACCAACCTTACGAAAGGCAGAAAGAAAATCTATTTGAATTTTAAATACTTATAAGACTTAAATGCTTAGGAGCGTTTGATTGAATGATGAATGCAGTGATTAATTTCTTTCAGCTGCAACAATTCTTTAAACCTTAACTGACGTGTTTAGGAGCTTCTTATCTTTTTCCTCTAAAAGATTTTACTGCAATTTAGATGGGTCAAATTATTGTCCTGTATTAAGCAAAGAAAACAATTAATGAGATTTCTAAAATGACTGGAATTGGAATGAAATATGAATCACTGCTGAATGTCTTTAGTTGTGCTCAAGGAGACTTTACAGAGTGGTTTGACGCTAACATCATAAATACAGAATCGCAAGGCAAAAATGAATGCAACTCTGTACGAAAAAAAATATAATAACGACATTAAATGAGGTATTTGAAATGATCCATCCATCCACATACAGTAGGAACCTCTGTAGTCCAAGTAAG
Source organism: Clarias gariepinus (assembly GCF_024256425.1). NCBI lineage: Eukaryota > Metazoa > Chordata > Actinopteri > Siluriformes > Clariidae > Clarias > Clarias gariepinus. The sequence goes on along the minus strand of NC_071115.1, from coordinate 28,001,353 downwards.
GGGGTGTGGAGGCCAGTGGTGACAGTTGAACGCCAATGATGATCACTGTATTCATTCCAATTTTTACTACCATGGTAAGATCTCCGGTCAAAATTCACACATTCATTCACGCACAACAGGGGATTTGGGAATGGTCATAGGCCTAATCTGCATGTCTTTGGAATGAGGGAGGAAATATATATTTATACAGGAGGTGCCTAATGAATGATTTCACTTTGAATCAGCTGAGCACACTGAACATCTGTTCAAAATATCATTTTAATATGGTTAAAGAAAAATGTCCATATTAGTGTCAAATTTAAAACACATACAGTACAGTGTATGGCTGCCAGCAAAAATAAGAATGTAGATATCATGGTGTGTTGAAGCAGAATTAGTAAAAGTCTTAAGTCTTCACAGCATACATATATGAGGGAAGGACATTTGCTAAAAAGCCATCCCTTATCTCAGACTTAATTTGTCAGCATAAAAACAGCAAAAAATAAATAAAAAAATGAGACATTGTGATGTTTAATTCCTATGACTCAGAAAGCCTTAGAGTTAGTATTTGAAAATGACTGCATTACTTTCCCCTTACTTTTATCAATTTCTTGAAGCTAGAAATTATTCTTTATAAAATCTCATGGATTTTTGTATCTAAAGATTGGTTTTATGCATTTTAATAATAACACTATGCATGAAACATGTGTCAGTGAACATGTCATTACTGTAAACTGGTTCCCTGCCCTCAATGATTTAATGTACTGAAAGTTATTGTACAGGGATGTTGTTGACCTGTCTCACTGTGTAGGCTAATAGTTTCCTGAACGCAGTAATACACAGCTGTGTCTTCAGTCTGCATGTTCTGTCCTGTTAATGTCACTGTGCTGCTGGACGTGTCTCTGGAAACCTGAAACCTGCTTTTCAGTTTTTCACTGTAGTTGGTGCCACCATCACCACATATTTCTCCGATCCACTCCAGAGTTTTTCCTGCAGGTTGTCGTATCCAGTGTGTACAGTAGCTGCTATCAGTTAATGAATATCCTGAGACTTTACAGGTCAGAGCCAGTGACTGAACAGGGGTTAAAGCCATGCTTCCAGGTTGAATCAGCTGACGAACATCTGTTAAGCAAAAAAACATTTTAATGACGTAAAAGAAAAAATATCCCCAAAAGGCCTATTAATGTCTAATGCAAAAACACTTACAACGTATGACTGTCAGCAGCAGCAGCAGAATGGATATAGAGACCATATTGTTTGTTGAAGCAGAATAAATAAAATCTTCTGGCATTCATTGCTTAAATATGTAACAGGGAAGGACATTTGCATAGAGACACTCCTTATCTGAGGGGGCATTAGAGGGATCCTTCCATATGACAAAACTTCAGTTCTTAAACATTTTATCGAGAATATTTGCTGTTTTAATGGAATTATTATTATTATTATTATTATTGACCCAAACCACTTTTCCAAATTTATTTATTTATTTAAAATATCCATTATGGAACAAATTGTACCTGCATATACAGAAAAACCCTTAGGTTTACTAGATACTAGATTAAGAGTGATAAATAGATTTGTAATGTTTAATTAATGTTCCAAAAAGATCTCAGTCCTTTTAACCTTTCTGTCATTTTAACCGTAACATGTTGGATAGATGCTGGCTAGGTAGAGAAAGAACATCTCTCAGAAGATATACAGTAAGCATAATGTTTCTGTATTTACAGTATATGTATAACACACTTGTATGATGGTATAAATGTGTGTGAAAAAATATATAAATATGTGTGTGACTATATAGATAAGTGTGTGAAAACATAGCACAAACGTGCGAACACACTGATCAACAACCATACGAATTGTTCATACCAACATGTATTTGCTCTTTTGCTAAATTTTTTTTGCTTGTTTTTGCACAGAACTAATTTCTATCTTCGCTACTACTTAAACTCATTACCTCATCAAAATGGAGTATTGAAATGTGTTTGCAAGTATGCTTGTGCACTTTATGTTGTCTCTAGGACTTAGATAGTGTTTTGTTTATTTAAAAATGTCAATCTGTCTTGTCTCAGCTAGTCAGATAATTACAGTAGGTTTCTAAGTTAGCTAGTTAGTTTTGTTACATTTATGTTGTTAATTTATATTGTACTATGTATTGTATGTAGCACCTTGGTCCTGGCGGAACGTTGTGTCGTTACACTGTGTATTAAACTGTACAGTATATGGTTGAAATGACAATAAACACCGATTTGACTTGACTATACAGTACAGATCAGTTGTTTACAATAATCAATTGTAAACCTGACTGTGACAAGTGAAAAAATATTTTGCACTTCTTGTGAAATTTCTTTATCCATCCATTAAAAGGCAGATTAGTAAACTTTTTAAAAGGGACCAATCTGCATATCTTTAACATGGTTCTACCATAGAAGTTCACTTTGCTCACTATAAACTTCCTGGTTGTTGCATGTATGGTTTTTAAGGGTTTATTGTGTATAAATGTTTAATGGAAACATATTGCAGAGGTTTCAAAAGACCAACCTGCAAAAACTGAAAATGAGCATGCAATTTTATATTGTAATCAGTCATGTCATTTTGTTTCTGGTATAGACTGCCCTCTAGCGGTTGTAACTGGGAGAGCAGTATAAAAGGATTGCTGATTTTATCCTGAGATTTTCAGTCAGGTGTTCACATCCACCTCCTCAATCAATACTGATAAAATGTTACCCAGATCGATTTACGGGAGAGTGTTACCCTGTGTAATCACCTGACACCACTGATACTTTCAACATGAATCTACAGTCTGAACTGAACCAGATGTCACTATTAAATTCACAACTCACAGGATCCATTTGATCTGAATTTAATTAAAACATCAGTTTGAAACAGCATTTTCTCATTTTATAACCACAGCATGGATCTTGGTAAATGTATACATTTTTGTAAATTAGAAAAAACCATGTGGCCCTGGCTAAGGATAAATGAAACTGTAAGTGATTGTGGAGGTTTTGTATTTTGTACGGCACTGCAGCTGTTTGTATCAGTGAAGTTTCCGGAGCGAGTACTACACAGCTGTGTATTCAGTCTTCAAGCTGGCCATGTGCAAACACACCTGCTTCTTGCTGTTGTCTCTGGAGATGCTGGTGAACCTTCCCTAAACAATACTGTTAATTGGCACCACTTTGGGCAGAAATAGATCCATATAAGGCCTTTTTTGTTCGACCCTGTGTAACCCAGGATACTGTATGTCTGCATTGTCATCACTAATTCCAGAGTAGGTACTGTACGGGCGGGTTCCTGACTTAGACTCGACTCATTTAATCATTTCATAATGTTATATAATCACACAATTTACATTAGTGATACACATGGAAATAAGCTGTTACTCTTGGGTTATGGTTATTAATGCCTAAATAAAACAGTATATGTTTTGTGGTTGCATGGCTGTTCCTGAAAAAAAAAAAATTGTAAAGTGAGTGTAAATAAAGCAGTACCTGATTTATCTGTGCTTATCAATGGGAAGAATTATTTGCCTACGGTAAAAGTTGGATATATTTGTAATAGTTGAAGCACAAGATGTACAAATTCAGTAAAAACATATGGGCATCAATTATTTTAATGAATTTAATTAAAAATTAAATACAAAAACTAGCTCGAGAGGTTTGCTGAGGCATTTGAAATAAAGTCTTGAAATAAAAATGTTGCTGAGTAACATTCCTCAAAATGTATATTTTATACACTGCAAAACTGATATAGGAATTAACCTTTTTTTTCAACTTTTGATTTTTTTTATTTATATGCGTAACTCCTTTATTTTGCAGTGTTTCTTTGATTTTCATTGCACTGATTTTCATTGCACTAGTAACTTCTGGTCAGTTCTCACATTACCCTGTGTGTACAGACCATATGTCTTTGTGTTACTGTCTCTTTGGCTGCTGGATATCTGGAATTTCCTTCGGGATCAATAAAGTAAAACCAAGAACTCATTTACTTGTTTAAATACTTTAACAAATCCATATATACAACACAGCACAGATATATTCTTCATTTTAAGTATATACGTTAGCAATGAGTTGAGATGGGTGAGTTTGCTTACACTGCCTTCTAGAGACATAAAAAGTGTACAATTCTTTGAGCAGGTGTACCCTACCTTCTACGCAGTCTCCTTGGATAGGCTCCAGATCCTTTGGATAAATGGAAACTTAGGGTCACTAAATATTTTTAGCTAATGTGCCCAATGATTAATATTGCCTCTTTATTTTATAGAATTGAGATTCTTGGAAATAGTGTTTTTACCATATGTTCTTTCATAAAGTTATTGGGTTCAGTATTACGCTTCTTGACTCCCTAAATCTTTATCATTATGATAAGCAATCCTACTACCCCAAATGTTATTTATCCATTGCAGACTTTTTCCTGCAGTTTGTTGAAGTGTAATTTAAAAAATTTATTTAAAACAAACCGGAAGAAAGTGTAGTTCACGGAGAACTGGGGTAATGCATTTATGTGTAGAGGAGTTAGGAAGGAAGTGTGCACAGCGTTCTGAACAAGTTGTAGTCTTTGAATTGATGACTGATTGATGCCCGTGAATAATGCATTACAGTAGTGTAATCTTGAACTGAGAAAGGTGGTCTCCAAATCACCATGACAGACAAAAGCTTTTTTTAAAAATAACTCCTAAATTCCAAACCTCTGTCTTTATGGAATAAAGCAGCCCATCTGACTTAGGGAAGAGAGATTTAGTGCATCATCACCACCAAATAAAATCAACTCAGATTTATTTTCATTTAATAATAGAAAGTTTGGGGAAATTTTACTTCCTGTAAACATTGTGATAATGTGTTATCAGCTTTTGTGGTTTGGTGAGTCAGGGCTTAGGGGCAGGTACATTTGCACATCATCTGCAAAGCAGATTAAACTTGATAATAAGAGTACCTAAAGAGTATTGAAATGACCAAGTATCCAGTCTCACACAGCAGAGCTTTCTAAAGAACAGCGTCGCACACACACACACACACACACACACACACACACACACACACACACACACACACACACACACACACAGTACACACTGTGCAGCTGAGAGCAGACCATATGCATTTAAATATTGTTATGCTGGTTCATCCAAACTGTTGTCCAAAAAGTTTGAATAATTACAATAATATTGTTTATAATGAAGAATCTGGTTTGTATTTAATAAAGACAGAGGAATCATTTTAGATTTAGTTGATCACCACTACTTGCCTTGAACAAATTGAATTTGTTAAATTATTCTTAATATAATTTATTATGTGTATATAGATGTATGTACTTTGTCAAAATAACCTAATAACGGTAGGTTACAATTTACATGATTTGCATTGACTTCTCATTATGTAATAATGAGATAATTATGTTGAGTCAACTTATACTGAACAAAAATATAAAAGCAACACTTTTGTTTTTGCTCCCATTTTTAATGAGATGAACTCAAAGATCTGAAACGTTTTCTACATAAATAAAATAACCATATCTCTCAAATATTGTTCACAAATCTGTCAAAATCCGTTACGATGAAGAACTGGAGTCAAGTCGAGACCCCAATGAGGACGATGAGCATGCAGATGAGCTTCCCTGAGACTGTTTCTGACAGTTTGTGCAGAAATCCTTTGGTTATGTAATCCGATTGTTTCAGCAGCTGTCCGAGTGGCTGGTCTCAGACGATCATGGAGGTGAACATGCTGAATGTGGAGGTCCTGGGCTGGTGTGGTTACACGTCGGCTGCGGTTGTGAGGCTGGTTGGATGTACTGCCAAATTCTCTGAAACACCTTTGGAGATGGCTTATGATAGAGAAATGAACATTCAATTCAGGAGCAACAGCTCTGCTGGACATTCCTGCTGTCAGCATGCCAAATGCACGCTTCCTCAAAACTTGCGACATCTGTGGCATTGTGCTGTGTGATTCAACTGAACCTTTCAAAGTGGCCTTTTACAGGTGGCCAGTCTAAGGCACACCTGTGCAATAATCATGCTGTCTAATCAGCATCTTGATATGGCACACCTGTGAGGTGGGATGGATTATCTCGGCAAAGGAGAAGTGCTCACTATCACAGATTTTGACAGATTTGTGAGCAATATTTGAAAGATATGGTTATTTTGTGTATGTAGAAAATGTTTCAGATCTTTGAGTTCATCTCATAAAAAATGGGAGCAAAAACAAAAGTGTTGCGTTTATATATTTTTTTTAGTATATATATTAAGTTACTCCAACTTTAATTTTTGTTTGCTTTCATCCTACTCAAAATGTTTGTGCAAATCGTTACCATATTTGTTTTACCATCTTTTATATAAAAATAAAATTAGGGATAGACTGTACCTCGATAGACTGTATTCCCACACGAGTTTTAAACAAATAGTTTTAGGCTTCAGATAGCCCAAGATAAAATAAAATACTTGTTTGTTTGTTTTTTTAGGCACATTTGTATTACAGTTGGAAGTTGTAGAATCATAGTAAGAGGACAATTACATTAAGCCCTTGTACTCGTATAAAACAATAATGACTTGTTCAGTAAAATATGTGTAATATATGTGTGTGGTTTTAGTACAGCTGCTTCCTCAGCTTCAGTCACTGTGGCATCTCGAGCGCAGTAATAAACCGCAGTGTCCTCTGTCTTCAGACTCTTGGCCTCTAAATACTGTGTGCTTGCAGGAACGTCTTCTGTAAAGGTGAACTGGTCTTTCAGAGACTCTGCATATGTTCCTTCATTATTGCCTGTATCCATCCTACCGATCCATTCCAGAGCTTTCCCTGGTTTCTGTCGTATCCAGTGTAGGTATCTGCTTGTCATTGAATACCCACTTATTTTACAAGAGATCTTCACAGTTTCTCCAGGTCTCTTTACCACAGCAGGAGACTGGTCCAGTCTGATCAGCACTGCAGAAACCTGTTAGATTAAACAATCACAAATAATCATTCATGAATTAAATGAAACACTCAGTGGAAACCTATAACGGAGTCTCAGATACCTTGTGTTAATATGAGTATAAAAATGCACTGATGAATGTTGGTTAGCTCCATAATCAAACTCTGTGATGGCTGGTTCTGTAATTCAGTTGGCTGATATTTTATGCAGAGCAAAATATAACAGGATGGATTTGCATAGACATCACTTAAACCAATAGGATCAGGTCTATAATATGAACATTCACAGGCTGAATTTGCATCTGCCAAGGATGAGAGTGATGTCAGTTTACTGTACAGTCAATCAGCAATCTTGGTGAGTGTTTTTAATCATTGATGTACATGGTAATAACATTTAAAGTTGTTATGAGTTATTAATTTCCTTTATTTAGAGTTGTTTTTTATTTACTATGAAGCATATTAAATATAATAAATAAATAAACTTATAGCGTTCTTTCTTTGTTTTACCAGCTGAGCACATTTGCTTTATTTGACACATGTATATTAAATGGACAATTTGGTTAGGTTCATTAAAAACTGTTTTATATGTGTTTATAGCCTGCATGTTGAAGTTGGATTAAAGAGTCAGAAGTGTTATTGCTGTTTTTATTTAGAGGATGCTCCTAATTTTAAACATAATAATTGTGTACTCTCTCATTTCAGGAATTATTTTCTTTAAAAACAAATTTCATGTGTTGTTTCAATAGAAGTGAAATACTTTCCTCTACAGGTGAAAAAACATTTACGCCTTGGTTCTCTTCCTGATGGTGTGTTTTGTACTGAGCTGAGTGTATGGACTTTCCATTACTGATACCAACATCCACATTATACAGGTCAGATTCAACAACCTTAAGGGAGTGAATGCATTTTAAGCTCAGGACAAAGATATTATAATATACTTTTAATATTCAGTGTTATCTTTTCTATGAGTTCTATGAGACGTTAGTTCACTTAATAATGTGTCTGGGGCTGAGGAAGTATCTGTATTACAATCAGTCACTGCCTTAATGTTTACAATCTTTAATGTACTAACATTAAAGCAGATATCTAATAATGAGTGACCCTCTGCCCCTTAATAAGATCTTTCATTCAGGTCTGTGCTACAAGCTTAGGGTGAACAATTGGCTGATTTTTATAACAGTATAAATTTGCATGAATACCCTTAAAATTATCTAAAAATTAACTGTAGTTTCATGAATTTTTCAAAGCAAGCTGCTGCCCTCTACATATACTTTTCATTACAAGAGTTTGTATTCATGATGCTGAACAAAACCTGTATACAGTGGAACTGCGGATTTCGAGTAATGCGGTTTACGACAAAAGACAAGCAAAAATGTTTAATAAATTTTGACTTGAAAAATGAGCAAGTCTTGGTTTACGAGTACCGAGTATCATGTATCACGCATGTGCTTCTTGTTTTGACGACGAGCGTCACATGATCACAACTGAACCAATGTTTTTCTTCTCTTTTGCACTGTGGAATTGTGGGTAATCGTCTCCCCTGCTGGGTCTTAGTGCGCGTCTCTTACTGGTACAGTATAATTAACATCCGAGCACAATGTACTGTTTACTATAACATGGTGAAGCAAAAGCAAGTTTGATTAAAAAGATTAAAGATCCATTTTCTCTTTTCTTTGTGTCTGTGTGCACATCATTGGACACCGTGCCACACACACACACACACACACACACACACACACACACACACAGACCCCTCCTACTTTCGCCTTCACACACACACACACACACACACACACACACACACACACACACACGCTCTCTGCTTTACACAGAAACACTGCTCTGTCATGATTTTTTTCAAAGGTAAAGTGCAGGTTAATTTGTTTTATTTTTACTTTACAGCAGTGATTCCGTTAGTGTGTCGCTTGGTGGAGGGTCATTATGTTTCCGATAAAATAGCGTTTTCGCTGCGTGCGTGCACGTGTGTGAAAAGAGTGAAGGAACGGTAACTGTGTAAGACAAGAAGGGGGAGAGGAGGGGGGGGGGGCTTACTTTAGATTCATACACACACACACAGAGCCTGCGCGCACAAACGGAAACACTTATCTGTCTGGGTTTATTTTTCCTTTTTTTAAAGGTAAAGTGCAGGTTAATTTGTTTTATTTTCACTTTTTACTTTGTGTTAATTATTTTTATGTATTTATTGTTTTGAAATTTGTAACAAATAATTTGAGTTTTCATTATTTCTTATGGGAAAATTCAATTTGGTTTATGCGTGTTTTGGAATACAAGCCAGCTTCCGAAATGAATTATGCTCGTAATCCAAGGTTCCACTATATTGTAAATTGTAAAATAGAAACATGATAGCATCATCAATTTACTATATGTCACGCATTTCTCAGAGAATTTTATTTTTATATATGTTTGTAACAACACATGCCATGCAACAGTAAACATACTGACAACGTACACTGTTATACTCTACTGGGGTTTTTGTACAGGGATGTTGTTGACCTGTGTCACTGTGGGTAACGAGCGCAGTAATAGACAGCTGTGTCTTCAGTCTGCATGTTCTGTCCTGTTAATGTCACTGTGCTCCTGGACGTGTCTCTGGAAATCTGAAACCTGCTTTTTAGTTTTTCACTGTAGTAAGTGCTACCACTACTACATATATATCCGATCCACTCCAGAGTTTTTCCTGCAGGTTGTCGTATCCAGCTTGTACAGTAGCTGCTATCAGTTAATGAATATCCAGAAACTTCACAGGTCAGAGTCAGTGACTGACCAGGGGTTAAAGCCATGCTTCCAGGTTGAATCAGCTGAACTCCATAAACACCTGTTAAACAAAAGATCATTTTAATGTTTAAAAAATAAAAAAGTATACAAAACAAAAACTGTATTATAAATAAAATGTAAAAAAAAACACTTACAGTGTACGGCTGCCAGCAGCAGCAGCAGTAGGGATGTAGAGATCATGTTGTGTGTTGACGGAGAGTGAGTAAAAGCATGTGGTCCTCATTGCTTAAATACATAAAAGAGAAGGACATTTGCATAAAGACACTCCTTATCTGAGGGGACATTTGAGATATTCTAAATTACTGATGGAGTTAAAGTTTTAATAAAGAAGATAAATTAAGACCGGTGCTACTGGTTGATTATAGTATTTAATAAAAGCAGGGACTGTTTTTACAGAAACATATTATCATTAAATATTATTATGTTTAAAGGGGCTCAACACAAAATGGAGAAGTTGAGAGGAGTTGATAAGATTTGGATTTTTACAGAAATTTTGAGGGCCTGTTGATTTAACCTACAAATAAGCAACTTAGTGCTTTTAGATGTCATCCCTCAGCTTGAATTTGAATTTAACTGTATAAAACATTATTTAACTAACCACAAACCACCAGTTTTAAATTTGAAAACTGTTTTCTATTTGAATGATTAATCAAATTTAACAATGCACAATATTAGTTCAATTTAATATAGTTTTGCAGATATTATTGCAAGAACCTTACTTTGAAACTGGATCTAGGACTTCCTGACTGAGACACCACAGCCAGTCCCCAGATCATAAACAGCATCTATAGCCCCACCACACTGAGCACTGCAGCCCCCAGGGGTGTGTACTCTGTCTACTACTGTTCACTCTAACGCCTTAAAACTGCAGCAACACATAGCTTGAATCACATAAAGTTTGATGATTCGACTGTGGTGGGTTTATGAAATGGGCTATGGACACTATGCACTTTGTGGTTTCTCAGTAACGTAATAAGCTGTTTTTTTACTTTTTTAATTATTAACTGCAAGAATGAAACAAAAAAGCAGCTGGCGCGGGAACAATTGTTAATAGCGTCTATTAAGTTATGATAAAAGAAAAAAAACAAATATAATAATGTATAATAGTAAAATGTTGTGGAATGATTGACAGAAATGTTAGAATTAGCAGATTATTGTGTTAGAAGAGAAATAAACTAATTTGGGATGCTGTGCGATTGAAGGCGTTAACATTACCTCACTTCAGGACTGATCACATAATGAGCTATGACATCACAAGTCGAATGTTTTATTCATTACTAAGCATTGTGGATGATTTAGTCAAAAATCATTCATCCATTATCTATACTTCTTACCCGATGCAGGGTCATGAGCAGGATAGAGCCTATGCCATGAAACGGAGGACACAAGGTAGGTACACCACGAGGTCCCAGGCAGGTGTGAGGTGACAGTGCTATGTCTGTTGATGAAGTTTATTATCCATGAGAACCAAATAAGGGGAATGTTGGTTGGTCCTTCCCGTGTTTGGTGGATTTCCCTCTGGTACTCCGGTTTCCTTCCAAAGTCCATTGACATGTGGTCTAGAATGATTGCCATTTTTGACAGTAGTGTATGATTGTGTGTGTGAAAGTATGTGTGCTGTCATCAATAGGTTGTCATCACATTCATAGTTACAGTGGAAGTCATACTACAGGTTTGAATTTAAAATTTCTCTCCTGCCCACTTCTGTATGTAATTTCATTTGGACTTTATTGTGACATTTTCTAACAAACTAATTAGATTTTATTTTCCACACTCTAAATATATCAGATCATTAAACCACATTGAACTGACAAGGGTGATGCATCACATAAACACCAAATACACTGGCATGTTAATGTTTCTGGTGTTTTATGGGTCTTACAAGTTTTCTTTATCTGATTACTCACCCATGTGATTTTACTAAAGGTGATGCACACCTAATCAGTACTTCTGCACAATCTATCTAGTAACCTCAATATTGCTTCTGTGCTTTTACATTTCTGCATTTAAATGTGATGAAATTGTGCAATTTTGGTGATATTAAAGATTTTGGAATAAGGTTATTGCTTCATTTATAGACTGAAGTACAAATAAAATACTTTACATTACAGTGGTGTTGAATTCTTGACTGCTTTGTCATAAGAGCTTCAGAACACCTCGTATAGAGGGTTTGATATTGTGGCGTGGGCGGGGACTAGTAACCATCATGCTTTGCGGGAGGGGTTGTTAGGTGTTCACCCTGTCGAGGAAAGGTGTTTGGGTTAGTGGCTTCGGCCAGGGTGTGTGTGTGTGAGAGTTAGAAGTGTGTCCTGTTGATCTGTGTTTAGTGACTTTGTGGTTTGTGCTGTGATGAATAAAATACTCCCAGCCATTTGCATTGGACAGCAAGGAAGCTCACTCGTCTCTCCTAGTCCCTTCATACAGTAGCAGTGAAAAGCGCTACAATATGCATGGAAGTGTTCAGCCTTTCAGAAAAGGTGAATAAGTGTAAAAACCTACACATTCACAAAATATAAGAATTACTACTATTTACTTACTAATTCGTCAGACAGTGTGGATCACGCAGCCTGGCTTGTTGTGTAAATACAGAAACAGCGCCTCTGAGAGGAATTAAAGTGTAATGTTCTTGCAATACTACTATGGCTGCAGATGAGAAATGGAGATTTTAACATAGTACAGTATGTGTTACATATTTATTGATATGTTTTATAGTAGTTTTTCTAATGTACTGCATTTTTCCAGGCAATTGGTGTAAACCAGCTCCTAAATAAACAAATTCAATTACATTTAAGTAAAATACTCTATATCTTCAGCTCTGATCATGAAAATACAAAATTAGTAAAATTATTTCTTATGAGTTGCATGTTTATTAATGTCTAATGTAATTAAATATTTTATTATTTAATATGTATTTGCTTTTACTTACTTTTGCTTTCAACTTTAACAGCACATGAGAATTGTACATGTTTTTTTATAGTGTCAATGTGAGCTAAAATCATTCTTCTCTGAGTTCTGCTTCATCCAGATTTAAAGTGTATGTGAGTGTTATCTATTTCAGAGCTCACTGGAAACTAGAACCCCTCCTTCATTGCACGGTCCAATTCAGGGCCCTCTGGTGACATCAGGGCCTCTCTATAGGTTTGGAGAACTCCACATACTGTCCTGTAACAATAATTAATGCTTGTATTAGTGACATCATCTTCACATACATAATCTGTCAGATAATCCCCAAGGTATTTCTCAACCCTCCTTTCCCTTCTTGGGTAAAGTTTAAATTATGATTAGGTTCACCACTGTCTTTCTGCAGTATCAATTTGATGATGGGAGAAAGGGGAAGATGTCTCATGTCTTATGCCTTGATTCGTCAAAAGGGATTGAAATGTTTTGCCTGTGTATTCTGTACTGTTATCTGATCTTATACACTTTATTGTACCATATAGTGCACTGTCTGCATGAAACTTTCTTTCCTTTGTAGTGTCATTCTTGTTAAAAAAAAAAAAACAACTGCTATTGTCCCTGAGAAATCATCTGTAAATGAAATTGCATACTTATACCCAGCTAAAGTAGTTGGCTCAATAGGGGCTTACTAGCTTTTACATTAGGTTCCTTGTTTCTGTTGTTGGTGGCAATTAATTAACATGCATTCCACAGGTACATGTTAATTAATTGATTATGGTTAATTGAACATGCATGGAAAACATTGTTTAAACCCTTTACAATGAAGATCTGTAAAGTCATTTGGATTTTTACAACATTATTGTTGAAATACACAGTCCTGAAAAAGGGACGTTTCTTTTTTTGCTGAGTCTATATTAACATATGTATAAAACAGTATCAGATGAGGACACATAACTCAACAACAGGATAAAGCTGTATAGACAATAAGTGAGAGTAAGTAAGAGAGAGTTGTAAGGAGAATAATTTTAGATAAACCCTTTCTAATCTAATGACCACATCAGGATGTCCATTTAGTCAATTTTTTTTATTTATTCCACATTATGAGAATTTTATAGGAATGTACAGTACCTATGGCCTCTGAGTAACTGGGCCCTGTATTCAGAATTAACCGTTGCACATTTCAAGATATGAACACAGAAGCAGAGAAGTTTAGTGACAGTAAAGAAGGAAAAAAAACTTGGAATGTAATTATAGAAAGATAATCGCAGGAATCTTATTGTTATTCAAGGGTTTTGTTATAGACTGTCATGGAGTGTTTTATCTCTTTACATTAACAATTTTACTTATTTCCATTTATTTGTAGCTATGCCTAATTTAGTAGGTCTGGAATTTTTTTTCCAATGTTCCATTACTGCAGTGAACAGCTACTTATCAACCAGTTTAACTTTCTCTTTTAAAAGAAATGAGGCTAAAAAAATTAATAAAGAAGTTAACTGAGAAAGCTGATACTAAATGAGTCTTACAAAAATGCACTTTGTAAAGTAATTTTTAGCAATTTATTTGTCAAACTCTTGTGCCTCCTTGACTTGTTCCATGTATCAGACCTCAAACTATTTAAATAAAGTGTGTCTTAAATGAAGCACACGGCTGTAAACATGCTGTATTATTCAAATCTACTAATTGAACATGTATGTCAACATATTACATATAAACAAATAATTCTGTACAATGAACAGATTAATAATATTTTATAGTAAATATTCCCTGAAGAATGTATTTTTATACGAAAAAAAAAGAGTGTATATACCATAATTTAGTACAATTTTATTATTTTTTTTATGTAAGAAAGTAAAGGTTTGGATAATATCATCATTAGTCACTTTGAGTGGATGTTTGAACATGTGTCAGAGTTTTTGTAAGGAGAATCCACTGTTCTGTGTCACTGTGTGTATCTGGCGCAGTAATACACAGCTGTGTCTTCAGTTTGCAGATTCTGTCCCCGAATTGTTATTGTGTTAGTAGAAGTGTCTCTGGAGATGCTGAACTTATTTTTCAATTTGTCACTGTAAGCTGTATCCCCATCATAATAGATGAGTCCAATCCACTCCAGAGCTTTTCCAGCAGGTTGTCGGATCCAAGCTGTACTATAGCCTGTAAGTGAATATGAAACCTTACAGGTGATGGAGAGACTCTGGCCTGGCTGGACTGTCATGGCAGCAGGCTGAGTCAGTTCCTCACTGTGCGCATCTGTAGAAGAAATAATAATTTGATATATCTCACAAAATATACAGTACACTGAACATTATTTTAGTATGCTAGAAAATGACTATATAATATAATATATATATTATAAATCACTTACAGGAAGCAGCTGCCAGCAGGATCAGTAGAGATGTAGAGAACATGGTGTGTGTTTTTCTCCTCTATTCTCTGTCCTTTAACAGAGAACATCACATCATATAAACTAAGTGATATCCAGCCTTGTCTTTTTGTATTTGCATACCTGTTGATGATGGGAGGAGTTAGTATTTAAAACATATTTAAAGTAGGCGAGACGTTAATTTTATGGAGGATATGCAGCTTTTATTAAATGAATAGAAAATCCTTATCCTTGACAAATATTTTGTTTATATTAGAAACTCCACTAACAAGATAACATATACAGACTAACATTCTTTTTGGAGTTATACTGTATATATTACCGTAATGCTCAGGCTATCATTTACAGCTAATTGTGTTTTACAGATTTCAGTGGCCTCCATAAACATAGAGCATTATTGGAGCTTTTATTTAGCTGTAAAACCAACAACTACATTGTGTAATAGGCATTCTATAGAAACAATAAAACAGTTTTGTGTGTGTGTGTGTGTGTGTGTGTGTGTTTCAAACTCCCATAAACACCATGATGTTTAAGTGTTTTTGTTCTCATTTGAAATGCTCCTAATTATGTTTTGCGGGAGAATTGCATCACTGCAGAATCAGGACCGCAGACCAGTGTGCTGAGAAATATTGGGATGCATTGGGAAAGTGTTTAAAGTGTTGTGTAATGATCAACAAAAAGTTTAAGAATTATCAGATTATTTTGTAAAAAAAAAGAGAAAAAAACTACTTTGGGATGCTGTGGGATTGAGGTTGTTAACATTACCTCTCAGCCTTGTGGATAGTTTATTCAAACATCATTCATCCTTTATCTATACTTCTTACCCTATGCAGGGTCATGAGCAGCTCAGAGCCTACAGTATGTCATGAAATGGAGGACACAAGGTAAGGTACACCATGAGGTGCCATGCAGGTGCGAGGTGACAAACACCACTAACCCACCATGCCACCTGTTAATGAAGTTTATTATCTATCATGAGAACTTAATAAGAGCATTGTGGGTTGGTCCTTAACGTGCTTGGTGCTTGTGTGGAGTAGTGTATAATTGTGTGTGTGAAAGTATGTGTGCTGTGCCCTGCAATGGTCATCACATCCAGGGTCTATCCTGCCTTGTGCCTTACAAATAGTGGGATAGGCTCCAGGCTCCCATGACCTTACACAGGATAAGTGATATGGATTATTTATGGATGGATTAATAAAAATATAAAGGAGAAATTTCCCTAATTTAAACAGATAAGTGTAATAGACTGTGCTTCTCGTGCACAATAATACACTCCATGTCCTTTGCTGTCGCACCAGAGAGTTTCAGATACATCATGCTGTTGGAATTACAGTGGTGTGAAAAACTATTTGCCCCCTTCCTGATTTCTTATTCTTTTGCATGTTTGTCACACAAAATGTTTCTGATCATCAAACACATTTAACTATTAGTCAAAGATAACACAAGTAAACACAAAATGCAGTTTTTAAATGATGGTTTTTATTATTTAGGGAGAAAAAAAATCCAAACCTACATGGTGTGAAAAAGTAATTGCCCCCTGAACCTAATAACTGGTTGGGCCACACTTAGCAGCAATAACTGCAATCAAGCGTTTGCGATAACTTGCAACGAATCTTTTACAGCGCTCTGGAGGAATTTTGGCCCACTCATCTTTGCAGAATTGTTGTAATTCAGCTTTATTTGAGGGTTTTCTAGCATGAACCGCCTTTTTAAGTTCATGCCACAACATCTCAATAGGATTCAGGTCAGGACTTTGACTAGGCCACTCCAAAGTCTTCATTTTGTTTTTCTTCAGCCATTCAGAGGTGGATTTGCTGGTGTGTTTTGGGTCATTGTCCTGCTGCAGCACCCAAGATCGCTTCAGCTTGAGTTGATGAACAGATGGCCGGACATTCTCCTTCAGGATTTTTTGGTAGACAGTAGAATTTATGGTTCCTCTATCACAGCAAGCCTTCCAGGTCCTGAAGCAACAAAACAACCCCAGACCATCACACTACCACCACCCTATTTTACTGTTGGTATGATGTTCTTTTTCTGAAATGCTGTGTTACTTTTACGCCAGATGTAACGGGACACGCACCTTCCAAAAAGTTCAACTTTTGTCTCGTCGGTACACAAGGTATTTTCCCAAAAGTCTTGGCAATCATTAAGATGTTTTTTAGCAAAATTGAGACGAGCCTTAATGTTCTTTTTGCTTAAAAGTGGTTTGCGCCTTGGAAATCTGCCATGCAGGCCATTTTTGCCCAGTCTCTTTCTTATGGTGGAGTCGTGAACACTGACCTTAATTGAGGCAAGTAAGGCCTGCAGTTCTTTAGATGTTGTCCTGGGGTCTTTTGTGGCCTCTCGGATGAGTTGTCTCTGCGCACTTGGGGTAATTTTGGTCGGCCGGTTAGTTAATACATTAACTAACAATTTGCTGACCGTTAAGACTAGTTGAGAATGGTCCAATCACATGAGCCCAGATATTTAAAAACAATATTGATTTCCTAAAAACAAAAGTGGGAGGGTTCGAGGGGCACAATGCTGCGCTCCAAGAATGAGTTGACAAAATTCAATTAGAGCTCAGCCTCATGCTTTCAAAAATGTACATGCCTACATAGACACTTGTTTGTCCTGCGCCTCACGTACACGAACACAAATGAACATAATTCTTTATGTTCATTTTTTTGGTTAATAAATTATATTAAGAAATACAGTTGAATATTGTGACTAAATTACTTTATTTCATTTTTAAAATAAATAATTATTATCTTAAATAATGACATGCTATGTTAAAGTAGCATTCTTCTCTGCCTAACGTTAATGGGGCGGCGCCCCTTATTGACCAGCCGCCACTGCTAGTAAGTGGTGTTAAAGTAAGTCTCCACATTAGGGAGCCAGTGTATTATGATGTGGGATGTGGTTGGCTGCTGTGGGCCAGGAAGTCCAGGGCCACTGTTTGGTGACAGTCCACCCCTGATAGTAATAATAGGGCCATTTTATTTTATTTTAATTCAGACAATATTCATTCATGAGGAAATTACATACTGTATGCATACAATAAAATATTTTTTATGGTACATTAAGGTGTTTAAAGTATCCAGTGACTTGGACTTGAACTGATTTGAATGGCCCCTCAATAATATACATTTATTTGTTGGTTTGTATTACAGTTAATTACATTTAGCCTTTGCACTGGTGTGACAACAATAATGACTTGTCCAGTAAAAGCTGTGTAATATGTGTGTGGTTTTAGTACAGCTGCTATCTCAGCTCCAGTCACTGTGTCTCTCGGGCGCAGTAATAAACCGCAGTGTCCTCTGTCCTCAGACTCTTGGCCTCTAAATACTGTGTGCTTGCAGGAACGTCTTCTGTAAAGGTGACCCGGTCTTTCACAGACTCTGCATATGTTCCTTCATTATTACCTGTATTCATCCTACCGATCCATTCCAGAGCTTTCCCTGGTTTCTGTCGTATCCAGTGTATGTACTTGCTTGTCATTGAATACCCACTTATTTTACAAGAGATCTTCACAGTTTCTCCAGGTCTCTTTACCACAGCAGGAGACTGGTCCAGTCTGATCTCAGCACTGCAGAAACCTGTTAGATAAAACAATCACAAATAATCATTCATGTATTAAATGACACACCCAGTGGAAAACCTATAACGGAGTCTCAGATACCTTGTGTTAATATGAGTATAAAAATGCACTGAATGACTTTTCGCCCCATGATCAAACTCTGTGATGGCTGGAAGTTCTGTAATTCAGTTGGCTGATTTGAGCTTTATCTAAACAACAAGTTGATATTTTATGCAGAGCAAATAATAACAGGATGGATTTGCATAGACATCACTTAAACCAATAGAGTCACGTCTATAATATTATATGAACATCCAAGGGCTGGTTTTGCATCTGCCGAGGATGAGAGTGATGTCAGTTTACAGTCTGTCAGTTCATCTTGGAGAGTGTTTTTTAACTCCTTGATGTACTGTAATGTTAATAACATTTAAAGTTGTTATTTATTATTGATTTGATTCATTTAGAGGTGGTTATAATTTACTGAGGAACAAATTTCATACAATAAATAAACAGTCTCAGAATGTTCTTCGTTTTTAACAACTAAACACTTTTTCTTTTTTTAACACATGAATATTAAATGGACAATTTGCTTAGGTTTATTAAGCATCATTTTATGTTTATTGCATACATGTTAAAGTGATCTGAATTAATATGTCAGGTGTGTTACTGCTGCAGTTAGTTTAGTTTTGATAGATTATACTTGCTCATTCTTTTATTACAGGAATTTATTTTAAAACAAATGTTATGTGTTGTTTTAATAGAAGTGAGCTACTGCCCTCTATAGGTGCAAAAAACATTTACACTTTGGTTCTCTTCCTGCAGATGTGTGTTTTGTACTGATCTGAGTGTGTGGTGTTTCCATTACTAATACCAACATACACATTACACATCTCAGATTCAACAACCTTAATGGACTAAGTGCATTTTCAGCTCAGGACAAATAATATAATATTAAGGCTAAATATGAAATATTATGTTAATGTTTTTTTTTTATATTTGAAAGACAGCGTTATCTTTTCTATGAGTTAAACCAGTTTCAGTTAGTTTACTTAATGATGTACAGTATCTTTGGCTGAGAAAGTATCTGTATTACAGTACATATCACATATCAGTCACTGAACCAACATTAAAACCGAGGTCTAATACTGATCAACCCTCAGCTACATAATTAAACTCTTTTCATTCTGAACACAGGCGTGATCAAGAGGCTGATTTTAATAACAGTATGAAAGTATCCTTCAAATGATCTATTCTGTAGGTTCATCAGTCCTTCAAAGCAAGCGAGATGCTGCCCCCTACAGATAATTTTTATAACAATAGTTTGTAGTCATCAAAGTGAACTGAAACACATTTATTTAAGATATATTAAAATTTATAAGATATATAATTCTATCTTTGTTGAACACGTGACACAGCAATATACATGTATTCTGGACAGACAAACATGCCGCTCTTTTAAACCATACTCAGATTATTCAATATACAGTAGGTAAACAGTGTAAAATAATTGTATAAAATAGTGAACGGAAAATAAGAAAAATACAGAATTAAAATAGAAATAAAAAATGAAAATATGAATAATAGTTTTCATGAGATATTCGTCCTAGAAATTATTTCCTTCAAGTCTCCCTGTCATTTTGTCAAAATGATCAAAAACACTTGCTGATAACGCATTCACACCTTATTTCTAAATTTTTTATAATCTATTCTAAAAACCTTATAAAGTGTTCATCTACATTGATTTGATGTCACAATTAATTCCATATAGAATTATTATTAATAATAAATAGCTTGAGAAGTTGCCAGTTTTTTTTTCATGCCTGCCTGCTTGCACTCTGCTCAAAATATATAGAGTCAGGCAAAAATGTATACAGTACACACTTCAGGGAAAGAAAAAACTTGCATAAATGTTTTAATACTAATATTTAATTGCTATGTGCTAAATGTATATTAATATGATAATAATATAGTGAAATAATTAATATTATATGAATATATTATACATCATACTATTCTTCATTTCCTGAAGTGTGCATGCATGTTTTGGCTGACTCTGTACATTCACTTTGCCCAATATGTGACATTCTCTCTCTCTCCACTCACTGCTACTGAGACTGACCCCATATTATCTGCACTAAATGCATAGGATGGTTTCACATAGAAAATATGAAGATAGTTTTGGATTGTACTCACATATAGTGGGCCATTTTAGCAGAGATGCAAACACATTCCAATACACCACTTTTCACTATCTTCACCTGAAACCCTTTTAAAACTTCCATAAACACCATGATGTTTAAGTGTTCTTGTTTTCATCTGATATGCTCATAATTATGTTATTTGGGGAAAATGCATCACAGCATGCCTCAAATTTGTTTAACAGCATGCAGACTGCAGAATCAAGTAAAAGAAATGCATTCAGTGTTTTAATGTAGCCTTCTGTAAGACCCTATTTCTGTATGTTTTCTGGAAGGAGAATTCCAGCCAGTATTTCTTCAGGAGCGAGAAAGTTGCCCTTTCTGGTTTATTAAACTGCTATAAAAACACACAATAATAATAATTAAAAAAACTACCAGAACTGTTAAAGTAGCACAATACCAATAAAACAGACAGATTTGTAAACTACTAAACTTCTTAACATGCACACCTGCTTTATAAGGCAATATTGTAAATTGTAAAATAGAAACATGATAACATAACATCAATTTACTGATGTCACAGCATGCACTTCTCAGAGGATTTTATTATGTATGTTTGTAACAACACATGCCATGCAACAGTAAACATACTGACAATGTACACTGTTTTACTCTGCTGGGCTTTTTGTACAGTGATGTTGTTGATCTGTGTCACTGTGGGTGACGAGCGCAGTAATACACAGCTGTGTCTTCAGTCTGCATGTTCTGTCCTGTTAATGTTACTGTGCTCCTGGACGTGTCTCTGGAAATCTGAAACCTGCTTTTTAGTTTCTCACTGTAGTAAGTGCCACCAGTATAACATATATATCCGATCCACTCCAGAGTTTTTCCTGCAGGTTGTCGTATCCAGCCTGTACAGTAGCTGCTATCAGTTAATGAATATCCAGAAACTTCACAGGTCAGAGTCAGAGACTGACCAGGGGTTAAAGCCAAGCTTCCAGGTTGAATCAGCTGAACCCCGTGAACACCTGTTAAACAAAAGATCATTTTAATGTTTAAAAAAAAGCAAAAAAAAGTATACAAAACAAAAACTGTATTATAAATAAAATTTAAAACACTTACAGTGTACGGCTGCCAGCAGCAGCAGCAGGGATGTAGAGATCATGGTGTGTGTTGAAGCAGAGTAAGTAAAAGAATTTGGTCTTCATTGCTTAAATACATAACAAATAAGGACATTTGCATAGAGACACTCCTTATCTGTGGGGACATTTGAGAGAATCTAAATTCCTGATGGAGTAAAATTTTTAATAAAGAAGATAAATTAAGACAGGTGCTACTGGTTGACCATATTATTTAATAAAAGCAGGGACTGTTTTTTTAAAGAAAAAAATGATCATTAAATATTATCATGTTTAATGGGGCTCAACATAAAATGGAGGAGTTGAGAGGAGTTGACTAGATTTGGATTTTCACTGTTGATTTAACCTACAAATAAGCAACTCAATGCTTTTAGATGTCATCAGTGGTTAAGGCATTGGACTACAGTTCAGAAGATCCCAGGGTTAAACCCCACAACCACCAGGTTGCCACTGTTGGGCCCTTGAGCAAGGCCCTTAACCCTCAACTGCTCAGATGTATAATGACATAAAAATGTAAGTTGCTCTGGATAAGAAGTGTCTGTCAAATGCCTAAATGTTTAAGGAGGCCGGCTGGAGGTTGGTTGGGTGACTTACTTCTTGAACATGTCTCGCATGCAGCCACGAATCCAAAAATATTCTCCCTCATAGTTGCCCACCAGAAGCGTTGTGGGATCAGGTACAAGGTGCGGGCCCCTCCTGGGTGACAGGCCAGTCTGGAGCAGTGTCCCCATTCAAGTACATGTGGGTAAATTGATTCAGGAACAAATAGGCGGTTGGAAGGAACGTTTGGGCCTGGTTCTTGCTCCAGGGCTTGTCTGACCAGGACTTTAATGTCCTGTTGGGTGGCAGCCACAAGGCAGTGTGGTTGGAGGATGCTTTTAGTAGGGAAATAATTCTGGGTCAACGAGAATTGTCGAGAAAGAGCATCTGACTTGGTGTTCTTAGAGCCTGGGCAGTTAAATATAGTAAAGTTGACCCTTGAAAAAAATAAGGACCAGCGGGCTTGACGGGCATTTAACCTTTTGGCTGATTTTAAGTATTCAAGGTTTCTGTGGTCTCTCCAAGCCAAAAAGGGTGCTGAGCCCCCTCCAACCAATGTCTCCACTCCTCAAGGGCTAGCTTAATAGCTAGTAGCTTTCGATCTCCAATGTCATGGTTCCTTTCTGCAGAAGTAAGTCGACAAGAAAAAAATAAACAAGGTTGCAGCTTGTTGTCTTTGGGACTCTTCTGAGAAAGGATAGCTCCAGCCTCGGTCTCAGAAGCGTCCACCTCAACAGTGAATTGGAGAGAGGGGTCATGGATTGAAAGGATGGGTGCCGAATTGAACCTCCATTTGAGGTTAGTAATGGACTCTTCTGCCCTTGTATTCCACTAAAAGGGAGGTTTTGAGGAGGTGAGAGCTGTGAGGGGAGCAGCCACAGTGCTATAGTTCCTTATAAATTTGTGATAAAAATTGGCGAACCTTCGGAATTCCCGTCTTGAGGTGGGTGTGGGCCAGTCAGTAATTGCCTTGACCTTGGAAAGCTCCATCTGGATCTTGGAGGGAGAAATCTCACACTCACATTTTTCCGCCTTGACAAAAAGTTTGTTCTCCAGCAGTCTTTGTAATACCTGGCGAAACTGGGTAACATGTTCATCGAGAGAGCGAGAAAAGATTAAAATGCTGTCCAGGTAGACAAACACACACACATTCAAAAAGTCCCTTAAGACATCATTTATCAGGGCTTGGTAAACTGCGGGTGCATTAGTTACCACCAGATATTCATAATGACGGGTAGGAGTGTTAAATGCACTCCACTCGTCCCCTTCCCTGATCCTGACGAGGTGATAGGCATGTCGAAGGTCCAGTTTAATAAAGATGCACTGCAGGGCCGTAAAGACTTTTTCTCCACAAAAAAGAATATTGCACCTGCCGGTGAAGAAGAAAGTCAGATGATTCCAGCTGCTAGTAATTCAGAGATGTATTGATTCATGGCCTCTCTTTCGGGGGGAGAAAGGGAGTGGAGACGCCCCCTTGGGGGCTGTGCCTGGGAAAAGGTCTATGGCACAATCATAGGGTCGATGTGGTGGCAGGGAGGTGCCAAGAGACTTACTGAAAACCTCTTGGAGGTCAGTATACTCCGGGGTACATTGGAGAGATCGGGGAACTCCCCTTTATCTGTAGCAGAGGAAGTCTGAATGGATGCAGAGAGGAGGCATGAGGACAGACAAGATGGGTTCCACCCTAGGATTGTGTTCCAGACCCAATCTACAAGCGGGTTGTGTTTCACTAGCCAAGGGCGTCCAAGAACAATTGGGGTATGGGACTTGTGCATGATGAGAAATTAGATCATTTCTGTGTGCTTGCCAAAAAAATCTTAAACTGATGCGGAGAGTGCGGTGAGTGATGGGGTTGAGGCTGCTACCATCCAGAGCTTGAACAGGAAGAGGGCGCTTAAGAGGGGTGGATGAGATCTTGAGGGTGTCTACAGTGCGGGGGCAGATCAGGTTCTGGTCAGCTCCAGCTCTAATTCATCCTTCGCAGAATCCGCCAGACCATTAACAAAGGCATCACACAAGGCTCCCATCCACTGCAGACCGCCAGGGTATGAAACTTAATAGTTATAAGCAGAACGAGAACCTTGTCACAGATTGAGGATTTGTGCAGCAGCCTCTCGTCCGGTATAGAAACGGTCAAACACCCTTCTCACAGGGCTGTGCCCCATTCCCAGGCCCTACCCGAGAGTAGGGTGATGATGTGGTGATATTCCACTTTGGAGCGCTCAGTGGGGAAGGACAACAATTGCAGCTCTAAAACCAGGGAGCATTGGGACAAGTAGGAACAGCATCATAGAAGGGTGGGGCAGGTAGGTGGGGTTTATGAGTTTGCAGTGGGAAAAGAGCTGCCTGGGGGGGCTGGGGGCGGTGCCGGGGTAGCTGCCTGGAGGTGCTGAATTTGTGCCGAAAGGGCAGTGAGGGAATCTGTAATGGTTTGAAGAGTTTGGTTGATGTTTTGGAGATCCTGCTGGTGTGAGCTCAACATAACACCCTGGCTCTCCAAAGCTGTTCTTAGCCTGTTTAATTCTGCTGGGTCCATCGTGGCCAGATTATTCTGTCAGGCATGGCAGAAAGATGAAAGGGTAGGACCCAAATGCAGATTACAGCGCCAAAGGGGCATGGTTCAGATGCGAACTTGAAAGAGGGAGGTGTGGCACGCCGGCAGTCGAGCACATCCATGTTTCAGGGGGAAAATCTTATAAGGTAATTCAGAGCTGGTGCAACAGGTCTAAAAGCCAGTAAAATTAGTCAGGGGTGCATGAATCAAAAAGGGAGCGAGCAAAGACGTTGTCGTGAGCCAGTGCAAGAGTTCACAGCCAACGAGTCAGTCAACAAAATCAGAAAGGGGAGCGAGCAGAGACGTAACCATGAACCGAAGTGAAAGGTCAAAACCAGCCAGGAAACAAACAGCGAACAAGATCCAAAAACGATAGACTAGAAACTAATATCGAGAACAAGCGAGGTCGAAAACGGAAACAACTTACACGAAAAGAAACGCGCGAAAACTGAGCTCTGAGGGCACGCAATAATCTGGCAGCAAGACAGCGCTTTGTGCTTCCTTAAATGCCGGAAGAAATTAGTTGAGAATGGGATGCCAGTGTGTAAAGAGGCGGGCGTGTAAAAAAGCATGACAGCCAGGGGGAAAACATGAGCATGTGAGAGAGAAAGAGGACATGACAGTGTGGGAATAAAGGAGAAATGATGGCAGTTCAAGATGAAAGCGTGACAAAGTGTTGGAATTAGCAGATTATTGTGTTAAAAGAGAAATAAACTAATTTGGAATGCTGTGCGATTGAAGGCGTTACCATTACGTCTTACTTCAGGACTGATCACATGATGCCATAATGTGCTATGACATCACAAGTCAAATGTTTTATTCATTACTTAGCATTGTGGATAATTTAGTCAAAAAACTTTCATCCATTATCTATACTTTTTACCCTATGCAGGGCAATAAGCAGGATAGAGCCTATGCATGAAACGGAGGACACAAGGTAGGTACACCATGAGGAGGCAGGTGTGAGGTGACAGTGCTATGTTTGTTGATGAAGTTTATTATCTATCATGAGAACTAAATGAGGTTAGTGTTGGTTGGTCCTTCCTGTGTTTGGTGGGTTTTCTCCTGGTACTCCGGTTTCCTTCCAGTCCAGTGACATGTGATCTAGAATGATTGGCATTTTTGAGAGTTTTGTATTATTGTGTGTGTGAAAGTATGTGTGCTGTGCCTTGCAATGGGTTGTCATCACATCCAGGTGTATCCAGCCTTATCCCATAAGATGGATAATCTCCTGGCTCACAATGACCTTACAAAGGATAAATAATATGGATAATTTATGGATGGAATAATGAAAAACTAAATGAGGTATGGTTGTTGATTATGGGTCACTAATCTTTCAGAGAGTTTCAGATTCACCATGCTATTGAAATTATTTCTGGTGATTTCTATTCTCCCTTCAAAAGATTTGGCATCGTCATGGCCATGTATTAAATAATGTCCCAAATCATAAAATACATTTATTGGCCTTGGAGTAGGGTTTTTGTCACTTTGATTTAGAAAATGTAACTTTTTTTTAATAAATTGTTTTAATTTGAATAAATAGCCTAGTTCAATTCAATTCAATTTTATTTGTATAGCGCTTTTAGCAATTTTCATTGCCGCAAAGCAGCTTTACACAATCAAAAGAATTATTTAAGTTTGTATGAAATGTGAATTGGAATGAATCAAAATGGTCAGTTTGTAAATGATCTGCATTTATACAGTGTGTAGGGTGGGAGGCAGTTCAGCTATAATAGCTGATTATAATTGATGTTAATATGGAGTCCAGGTAGTTATTGAAGACCCAGGTAGACTTGTAAGAAGTTCCAGTCATGAACTATCGAACTGTCAAGTCCCCAGAGAAACAGTTGCCAACACCAGTCAAGGCCAGAACCATTTTCTAGGTAGAGAGAATCATCCCCAGACACCAGACGCATCCCAGAGAGACACACGGGGCATCCATGTGACGAGATCTTCAGCCAGAAGCGGGGCACCAGGATGGGTCAGACAGGTCCGGAGGGCAGAGGGAGTCTGGATCACTGGCAGCTCAGGAACGACATGTGTAGCTCGACAGAGAGAGAGAGAGAGAAAGAGTGAAAGGGGGAGACAGGAGGAGAGAGGAAAGAGAAAAAGGGGAGGAAAGAGAAGAAGAGAAGAGATAACAGTTAGGTATGGTCACAGTCACACAATGTATAATGTGAATGTATATTAACTGTAGCGTGCAAGCAGAGACTCCGGCAGGACTAACTATGACAGCATAACTAAAAGGGAGAACCAGAAGAAAACACAAACATGAGGGCTCCCTGAGATGTAAAGCAAACAATCACCTCACCGTCAGCAAACCTGAGTGATCAATGAGAGTGGGGAAGACAGCATCCAAACATACCAGTTCACCATAATACTCTACGTCGATGAGTCCCCCAGATCTGCTCCTTTACCTAAGGCAAATCTATTTATAAAAATGCTTGGCTAAATAAATAGTAGCCTAGTAAAATTTCATTCAACCCCTTAAAATTTCCTTGTGTAAAATTTCAAAAAATTTTTAACTGTCCTTGAGAATATTGGTATAATGTAATGTCTTATCACTAGAAGCGCCACGCCAGTGTCACCTACTTTTAACGCGGTTCATCTGTCATTTTGACCGCCTGTTGTTTCGAATGGGAAGCTGTTGCTGACACACAATGATCGCTAGGTGGCGCTTTCACCCAAAGCAAATAGTTTAGCTCCAAGATTGACTTGCACTTGGACAATGCGCCATTCATTCCCGTGTTAATAATTAGCAATATTTTTTTTTCATATTCAGCTGAGAAAACCTACTACAGAGTCTCTAAGGGGACAAAGGAAGAGGGAAAAAACAGCAGAAGAAAAAAACAAAAAAAGTCTAGATGGCGCTTTTTCACACAATGAAATTTTAAGGGGTTAAATAGAGAACCTACTGTCTTATTTATGTCGCTAAAACACTAGATTAAACTAGATAACATGATGATCAAAGTTTTAATATTTATATTTAACTGTAGATTTAAGGTTTTTCAAGTCACATAAAAAAAAAAGATGTTCTATTCTTACCTGCTGCTCATTTGGAGACCTACTCCCATGTGACTTGAAAAACCTTCCATCACCAGTACTTTGTTCAGTTCTACAGTTCAGTTCTCTTAAGCGCAGCCTCTCAGGCACAATAACACTGTTTTCCCAGCATTGGTTGAAGTAATCAGAAACTATTTTTCACATTTTTTATGTCTGCCAGTTTCTAACAAAAAGCAGCAGTATTAACAAATTAATGTTTGACATTATTGGCACCCACACAGTTCATTCCATTGTCCAGCCTCATAGGTGTGTTGTTTATATTGCTAATCAATGTAAGTTTAAAGTTATATGTTGTTTTCTGGTTACATTTTTCTGATTGTACCTGTACATAGAAAAAGGTTTATATGGTAAACAGCGTGTGTGATTAAGAAGACTCATTTGAGTTCTGATTCTGAACAAGCCAAATATGTGTTAAACATCTATGGGGGCTGAGCCCCCCTTAGCTAAAAATCCTAGAAACGCCCCTGACCATGATTATGCCTTGTTTCGTTCAGTGTTGCTACGCAACAGACCACGCGCCTAATCGGCGGGAACGTGGTTCACTTGGCTGTGGTGTATTATAAACCTGCGTAATGTTTCACTGCTTATGCTCACATAAGAATCATGTAATAAAAGCGAGGGAAATGTGGAAGTGATGTGTGGCCACTCAATAAGAACTAAACCAAAGACACGCACACACACACACACACACCTCCCCTGAGCCTTCAGGAAACATCCAATCACCGTCGTGTCGGATTTCAGCGGTCACTGAGTGGAAGAAATTGCAGCGTTTTTTCAGTTACAACAAGCACAGCGATGAGTCCACGTCCGCTGAATTCGACAGACTAAAGACAAATTACCGCCCCTACGTAAAGCCTATAGTAAAAGCCTAAGTAAATGAATATAGTCAAATTTACCTCGTGTTTTCTACTATAAGATTATCATAAACCAAATCTAAGATAATGCTTATTTTTAAGTTCTTGTCCTGTTGGCAGGAATCCACTATAGTAAAAGCCTTTAGAAAATTTGACTATATTCATCTACTTAGAGCTGTTCATTTACTATAAAAAAAATAACAAAAACAAAAAATACAAAAAACAACATAATATGATCTGTTCTATAGCCCATCTGCTTTAATTTAGGTTTTGTTTTTATTTATAAGACAACCTTTTAGTTTTGTAAATATTCTAGTTACAGTGTGATAAGTCTTACTTTAGGTTAAATGTTTTTGAGAATTAGAACATCCAGCTACGATAAATGTTATGTCGTTGATTGATAAAATCTGGATTAAGGATATTTTATTTTGTTTTATTTGGGGCAACTAATAACTGCCCCAAAATCAAATTTTTCCAAACAATTGGTGTAAACCAGCTCCTAAATAAACAAATTCCATTACATTTGAGTAAAATACTCTATATCTTCAGCTTTGATCATGAAAATACAAAATTAGTAAAATGATTTCCTATGAGTTGCATGTTTATTAATGACTAATTTAATTAAAGATTTTATTATTTAATATGTATTTGCTTTTATTTACTTTTGCTTTGTTTTTTACAGCTCTGGAGTCTCTGTCAATGTGAGCTAAAATCATCCTTTTCTGATTTCTGCTTCATCCTGATTTAAAGTGTATGTGAGTGTTATCTATTTCAGAGCTCATTGGAAACTACAGTACAGTTGAACTCCTCCTTCATTGCACGCTCCCATTCAGGGCCCTCTGGTGACATCAGGGCCTCCCTATAGGTTTAGACCACATACTGTCCTGGAACAATAATCAATGCTCATAGTAGTGACATCATCTTTAGATACATAACTTGTCAGATAATCCACAAGGTATTTAGTGACCCTCCTTTCCCTTCTTGGGTAACGATAGTTTAGATTCTAATTAGGTTTGGGATCCTTCTTGTTCTTTTCTAAGACTACTTTTTCTGTAGCCTCACTTTGATTTGACACTTCAGTGTCATCTATAGTAACTCTCTCTTTGTTTTCTTCTAGGATATGTTTCTCAGGTCCTCTCATGCTCTGTGGTGCAGCAACACTAATGTTACTACAGTATCAGGTTTTTTGCTTTTGTATTCTCGAACCTCTAAATCAACATCATCAGTTTGTGTCTGTTGTTCTGTCCTGTTTTTCCCAATAAATTAATATGAATCATATACTTACTATACCCCACAAATATTCCTTTTTCACATCTAGGTTTCACATCTTTGAAAGATTTGGCTTTCTACGCGTTATCATGAAGTAATAGGTATTCTTTGTCCCATCACTGTAGCATCTATGTCTAATGTAGGCAGCCGTGTGGACAGAATAAGGCCACAATACCTTTGGCAATCCCTTCTCTAACAAGAGGCATCTTCACATCTCAAAAATGTTCCACCACTGTCACATTTTTCTCACACATACACAATTTATTATTATTATTATTTTTCCCCCTTCTTTTAATTATTATTTTTTAATGAATTTCTTTCATTTTTGTGAAGCTGCTTTGAGACAATGACCATTGTTAAAAGCGCTATATAAATAAAATTTAATTGAATTGTATTGAATTTACTAACAGTGAAATTAACGTGAGAATGTGCGTTCTTCTACGCCAACTTCATGTCTGGCGTACAGTACGTGTATTTCTTGTGTGTGTTTGTTTTATTTCCGTTGGCGACTCCTAGAGGCAATTATGTTAAATTGCACACTACAAAGTATCGCACCAACACATGTGAAAAACATTGTTAATTAATTTATAATTGATAAAATGGGTTAATTTACACAGTATTTTTTAAAAAAAAATCACCAATTATGTGATTAAGAACACATAAAAGCATTTGCAAATGTATACAACCCTTAGTCTATGGCAATGACAGTGTTGGCCTTATTAGAGGACATTGTCAATGGTCGAATCCGAAGGGAACGCATTTTTAGGGATCACAGTGAATTTCTGCTCACGAGGATGATTAGCTTATTATCCGTTTCAGATTTCCAAGAGCTATCTTCTTGGAGCGCTGTGCTGAGTTGGGTCCAAAGAAAGACAGCGAGGAGCCACGCATTACCCGTTCCCTTACAGGTGCTGACAACGCTTGGTTTCCTGGCAACTGGTTTTTTCCAAAGGGAACTGGCAGACCGCTTGGGGTTAAGCCAGTCGCCTTTGAGCTGTGCAATGCCAGCTGTATGGGACGGGATTATCCGCATGTCTAGCAGGTATACAGTATAATGTTTCCATACCATGCAGTTGACCAGCCAAACATTAAAGCGCAATTTGCAGCGATCGCCGGTTTTCCTAATGTAATCGGAGCGATCGACTGCACGCACATTGCTATAAAGGCACCATCTGAAGAGGAATTTGCATACGTAATCGGAAACATTTCCATTCAATAAATGTGCAAATAATATGTGATGCTCAAATGCGCCTAACAAATATTGTGGCAAGGTGGCCTGGGTCAACCCATGATTCATTCATCCTCACAAACAGCATGGTTGGGATGAGGCTCCAAGGTGGCAGGGTGCGCCATGGGTGGCTTCTTGGTGAGTAATGTATTTAAAGATATTATTCCAGCTAAGTTTTTTTTTTATTTTATTGAGCGTAATTATTTAACTGCATATCAGGAGACCGCGGTTATCCATTAAAGATGTGGCTGTAAACCCCCCTCAACAACCCACAAACTGACTAAGAGCGCAGATACAATGATGCCCATTCTCGCACTCGATCAGTTGTAGAGCAGGCGATTGGGCAACTGAAATGCCGGTGGCGCTGCCTTGATAAGAGCAGAGGGGTGCTGCTATACCGCCCTAACAAAGTGTGCCGCATCGTGCTGGCCTGTGGTGCGCTGCACCATGTCGCGCACAGACATGGCATACCTCTTGGTGAGGCAGTGGCACCGCCAGATGACCCAGACCCAGAACCAGTGTGTATACAACCCAACCAACAAGCCATTCAAGCCCGCCAACGTGTGGTTGTGGCAATATAAAAGGTGATCAGAGACAAAGTTAATTTTTTTACCAATTCCTTTAATGACTTAACCTATCAGTTATATTTTTCAGGTGACTGTTAATTTCTTCGATGGCCCTAACAATTTGCTGTTGTGACTCCAGAACAGCATGCGACCTGACAGACGGGCCTCAGCACTTGGCGGAGCGTTGGAAATGAGACACTGGGTCCTGGCTGCCCAGGAGGGATGGACTCCGAGTGTGTGCCAGTGGATGTTCTTGCACCATCTAAGTCTAAATAAAAACAAACATGTTAACTGATATTTAAGTACATTTCTTATGGGTACACACATATTTATAAATGCAATGGATACATAAATTAAAGTCTCCTATGTACCGATACATTGTATGTATTGGAAACTTAAATGCAAACTGGTATGTTTACCAAAGTTAAGATATTAAAATAAGAAGTTACCTTCGTAGGGTTCCTCTAATACTTCCATGTCTCCCACAGACACGGATACTACTCCAGACAGTAAAGTGTCACCCACAATTGAGGCAACTCTCTCCTCAAAGGGTGTTAATTCAGCATCCCCTGTTCCCCTGCCTGTTCGGTCCACACTTTGACGGTGCACAGCTGTTCTCCTTTTAACCTGCACCCTTATATCGGACCATTTCTCTTTTAATTCGTTCACAGTGCGATGTTCAGACCCCACTGCGTTAACCGCATCAGCTAAACTCTCCCACTCTATTTTATTTTTATTTTTTTTTATTAATTCTGAAGGACAAACTTGCAAATACTGTAACAAAGTTTTTCTCTAGTCTACCTCCGATAGGAGCACCTCCAATTCACATTCTGTGAAGTTTCTATTCTTGCTTGCTTTTGCCATTGCTTTTTCGTTTGGTTTTGCCAAAGTGGAGTCATTACCATATTTATACGGGGGAGGAGGCAGGGAGGTGTCCACGAGCTGGATTAAGTTGTCTAGGATTATTTCACGTTCATGCGTTGGTTTAAAAGGTGATATGCAGCGACAGTAGAAACACTGATGACAACCCCTTTGATTGGTTGAGAAATGGAAAAAGAGCAGCTCAATTTTGTCACACGTGTTATGCGCTAAAATGCCCCCCCCGCCATGGATATGGTCGCCCACATAATCGCTATCAAATATTATATTAGAACATAAATTCATAGGTTAATGGTTTACAAATTACATGACAATAAAATAAAATAAGCAATATGAAAATAAATATGTTGTATATGAAAAATAGAAATATATATTTTTTTAAATACATGTATACTTTTATATTGTTTTTTTTAATAATAAAATTAGTTTCGTCCAATTTTTTATTATAAAAAATATTTATTTTTATTATTGTCATGTTTTGAGTGGATTAAACGGACGCAAATGCAGGTATTGGTTGAAACACTTGAGTCTCTCTTTATTTCACGTTTTTCGACTCTTCTCACGTTACTTCAATCTAACAAATAGAATAACAAAAAAGAAACAAACACAAACAGGGCTCTAACGAAGCCTTCTCAGGCTGGGTCTGCAGGCGGGCACAAAACACGGAAGAGTCATACACAGAATAACACAAAAGTCACGGGGGTTTCACGCTGCACTCGGCTGGCGTCTTGACAGTGATCTTGACCTTATTGCCTGTTTACACAGGCCTTACCCCGACCCTGCAGACTCTGTTCAGTCCTGAGGAGGAGAAGACACAGTGTGTTCGTAGCAAACATACAAAACAGACATAGCAACAACAGTGAACAGACAAAACACTACGGGTTCGGCTGGCTTAAATAGAGACACACAGGGGAGAGACACAGGTGAACGTAATTTGTGATAAGGAGACATACCAACGTGGACACACTAGGGGGGGGGGCAAGATACTTTTCCTTTACCACGTGAGTCAGTCCGCGTCAGTCGTGCTCTTTAACCAATCAGATGTGACCTCACCATTTCAACCAATCATAACCTGGCAGGAGCGCAACCTTAATCTTTTTTACATGAAATAAAGCTGCTTCCGAGCAGCTTACAGATATGTTGCTATGACAGCAAATGCGAGAAGCGCATCGAAGAACGAAACAATCCAAGGTCAGGACAAATCCACAACAATGAAATCCAGCTAACTGAGTTAGCGACGTACGAAAAACGGACCCCAGGGCATCCACATGCTTGTTTTTAATCATGACTGCCAACACAAAAACAAACCAAAAAAAATGCAGCAACACCAACGCCAGTGTTTATAATACGTGCTGCCCAGTGAATTTCTACCACACACCATAAAGTATAGGCACATATTTCCATTATGTAAAATAAATAAATAAATAAATAAATAAATAAATATCAACTTATGTATAAAACAGCATCAGATGAGGACACATAACTCAACAACAGGATAAAGCTGTATAGACAGTAAGTGAGAGTGAGTAAGAGAGAGTTGTAAGGAGAATAATTTTGGATAAACCCTTTCTAATCTAATGACCATTTTAAGATGTCCATTTAGTCTGAGTATTTTGGCCCTGTATACAGAATCAACTGTTGTTGCACATGTCTGATAAAAGACATGGACACAGAAGCAGAAAAGGAAAAAAGAGAAGGAAAAAAAAAACTTGGAATCTCGTTATAGGAAAAGAATCACAGGAATCTTGTTACGGGTTTTGTTACAGAATGTCATGGAGTGTTTTATTTCTCTACATTAACAATTTTACTTATTTGCATTTATGTGTAGTTTCGATTAATTTAGTAGAAGGTCTGGAATTTTGTGATACATCATTAATGCAGGTAACAGCTGCTTATCGACCAGTTTATTACTTTCTCTTTTAAAAGAAATGAGGCAAAAAAAAAAAAAAAACTGAATAAAGAAGTTAACTGAGAAAGCTGATACTAAATGAGTCTTACAAAAATGCACTTTGTGGAGTAATTTTTAACAATTTATTTGTCAAACTCTTGTGCCTCCTTGACTTGTTCCACGTATCAGACCTCAAACTATGAGAATAAAGTGATTAAATGAAGCACACGGCTGTAAACATGCTGTATTCCTAAATCTACTAATTGAACATTTAAGTCAACTTATTACTAAATATTCAGTACAATGAACTGATTAATAATGGTTCATAGTAAACATTCCTTGAAGAATGTATTTTTACAGTATATGTAAATGAAAAAAATTAAGTGTACTGTATATACCATAATATATTACAATTTTATTTTATTCTGATGTAAGAAAGTCAAGGTTTGAATAATATCATCATTAGTCATTTTGAGTGGATGTTTAAACATGTGTCAGAGTTTTTGTAAGAGGAATCCACTGTTCTGTGTCACTGTGTTTCTTGCGCAGTAATACACAGCTGTGTCTTCAGTTTGCAGATTCTGTCCTTGAATTGTTATTGTGTTAGTAGAAGTGTCTCTGGAGATGCTGAACTTATTTTTCAGTTTGTCACTGTAAGCTGTATCCCCATCACTCCACATGAGTCCAATCCACTCCAGAGATTTTCCAGCAGGTTGTCGGATCCAAGCTGTACTATAACTTGTAACCGAATATGAAACCTTACAGGGGATGGAGAGACTCTGGCCTGGCTTTACTGTCATGGCAGCAGGTTGAGTCAGTTCCTCACTGTGCACATCTGTAGAAGAAATAATAATGTGATATATCTCACAAAATATACAGTACACTGCACATTATTTTAGTATGCTAGAAAATGACTACATAATATAATATAATATAATATAATATAATATAATACAATATAATATAATATAATATAATATATAAAGCACTCACAGGAAGCAGCTGCCAGCAGGAGCAGTAGAGATGTAGAGAACATGGTGTGTGTTTTTCTTCTCTATTCTCTGTCCTTTAACAGAGGACATCACATCATATAAACTGAGTGATATCCAGCCTTGTCTTTTTGTATTTGCATACCTGCTGATGATGGGAGGAGTTAGTATTTAAAACATATTTAAAGTAGACGAGATATAAATTTTATGGAGGATATGCGGCTTTTCTTAAATGAATAGAAAATCCTTATTCCTGACAAATATTTTGTTTAAATTAGAAACTCCAATAGGCATTCTATAGAAAAAAATCAAACAATTTTGTGTGTGTGTGTGTGTGTGTGTGTGTGTGTGTGTGTTTCATACTCCCATAAACACCATGATGTTTAAGTGTTTTTGTTCTCATTTGAAATGCTCGTAATTATGTTATGCGGGAGAATTGCATCACTGCAGAATCAGGACCGCAGACCAGTGTGCTGAGAAATATTGGGATGCATTGGGAAAGTGTTTAAAGTGTTGTGTAATGATCAACAAAAAGTTTAAGAATTATCAGATTATTTTGTAAAAAAAAAGAGAAAAAAACTACTTTGGGATGCTGTGGGATTGAGGTTGTTAACATTACCTCTCAGCCTTGTGGATGATTTAGTCGAACATCATTCATCCTTTATCTATACTTCTCACCCTATGCAGGGTCATGAGCAGCTCAGAGCCTACAGTATGTCATGAAATAGAGGACACAAGGTAAAGTACACCATGAGGTGCCATGCAGGTGCGAGGTGACAAACACCACTAACCCACCATGCCACCTGTTGATGAAGTTTATTATTTATTATGAGAACTTAATAAGAGCATTGTGGGTTGGTCCTTAACGTGCTTGGTGCTTGTGTGGAGTAGTGTATAATTGTGTGTGTGAAAGTATGTGTGCTGTGCCCTGCAATGGTTTGTTATCACATCCAGGGCCTATCCTGCCTTGTGCCTTACAAACAGTGAGATAGTCTCCAGGCCCCCTACGACCTTACACAGGATACGTGATATGGATTATTTATGGATGGATTATTAAAAAAAATTAATGAGAAATTTCCCTAATTTAAACAGATAAGTGTAATAGACTGTGCTTCTCGTGCACAATAATACACTCCATGTTCTCTGCCTTAAATCACATGCTTACGTGCTTGACGTTCCTACTGTACATAGACACTCGTTTGTCCTGCGCCCTGAGAACATTAACATAAATGAACGTAATTAGATTTGTTTTTTGTAAATAAATTATATTAGGTAATACAGTGGAATATTGTGACTAAATGACTTTATTTTATTATTAAAATAAATAATTCTTATCCTAAATAATTACATTTTAAAGTAGCATTCTTCTTTGCCTAATTTTAAGAGGGCGCCGTCCCTAAAATTAGTCTCCACATTAATGAGCCAGTGTATTATGATGTGGGATGTGGTTGGCTGCTGTGGGCCAGGAAGTCCAGGGCCACTGTTTGGTGACAGTCCACCCCTGATAGTAATAATAGGGCCATTTTATTTTATTTTAATTCAGACATTCTGTGCTATTCATTCATGAGAAAATTACATACTGTATGAATACAATCAAATACTTTTTTTATGATACATTAAGGTGTTTGAAGCATCCAGTGACTTGGACTTGAACTGATTTGAATGGCCACTCTATAATACACATTTATTTGTTGGTTTGTATTACAGTTACAGTAAATTACATTTTACCTTTGACCTGGTGTGACAACAATAAAAACTTGTTCAGTGAAAGCTGTGTGAAAAATGTGTGTGGTTTTAGTACAGCTGCTTCCTCAGCTCCAGTCACTGTGTCTCTCGGGCGCAGTAATAAACCGCAGTGTCCTCTGTCCTCAGACTCTTGGCCTCTAAATACTGTGTGCTTGCAGGAACGTCTTCTGTAAAGGTGACCCGGTCTTTCACAGACTCTGCATATGTTCCTCTATTATTGCCTGTACTCATATAGCCGATCCATTCCAGAGCTTTCCCTGGTTTCTGTCGTATCCAGGCTATGTCATTGCTTGTCATTGAATAACCACTTATTTTACAAGAGATCTTCACAGTTTCTCCAGGTCTCTTTACCACAGCAGGAGACTGGTCCAGTCTGATCTCAGCACTGCAGAAACCTGTTAGATAAAACAATCACAAATAATCATTAATTAATTAAATAAAACACTCAGCGAAAAACCTATAAAGGAGTCTCAGATACCTTGTGTTAATATGAGTATAAAAATGCACTGAATGACTTTTCGCCCCATGATCAAACTCTGTGATGGCTGGAAGTTCTGTAATTCAGTTGGCTGATTTGAGCTTTATCTGAGCAACAAGTTGATATTTTATGCAGAGCAAATCATAACAGGATGGATTTGCATAGACATCACTTAAACCAATAGGGTCAGGTCTATAATATAATATGAACATCCAAGGGCTGGTTTTGCATCTGCCGAGGATGAGAGTGATGTCAGTTTACAGTCTGTCAGTTCATCTTGGAGAGTGTTTTTTAACTCCTCAATGTACTGTAATGTTAATAACATTTAAAGTTGTTATTTATTATTGATTTGCTTTATTTACAGGTGGTTATAATTTACTAAGGAATACATTTTATACAATAAATAAACAACCTCAGAATGTTCTTCGTTTTTAGCAACTGAACACTTTTTCTTTATTTAACACATGAATATTAAATGGACAATTTGCTTAGGTTTATTAAGCATCATTTTATGTTTATTGCATACATGTTAAAGTGATCTGAATTAATATGTCAGGTGTGTTACTGCTGCAGTTAGTTTAGTTTTGATAAATTATACTTGCTCATTCTTTCATTACAGGAATTAATTTTAAAACAAATGTTATGTGTTGTTTTTTATGAAAGAGAACTACTGCCCTCTATAGGTGCAAAAAACATTTACATTTTGGTTCTCTTCCTGCAGATGTGTGTTTTGTACTGATCTGATTGTGTGGTGTTTCCATTACTGATACCAACATACACATTACACATCTCAGATTCAACAACCTTAATGGACTAAGTGCATTTTCATCTCAGGACAAATAATATAATATTGAGGCTAAAGATGAAAGACTGTGTTATGTTATTGTTTTTAAATTTTTCTAAAGACAGCATTATCTTTTCTATGAGTTACAGTTAAACCAGTTTCAGTTAGTTCACTTAATGGTGTATCTTTGGCTGAGAAAGTAATCTCACTGTATGTACTTTAAAACTGGGATCTAATACTGATCGACCCTCAGCCACATAATCAAACTATTCTGTAGTTTCTTCAGTCCTTCAAAGCAAGTGAGATGCTGCCCCTAGAGATAGTTTTTATAACGAGAGTTTGTAGTCATCAAAATGAACTGAAAGGCATTTATTTCAATTCTATCTTTGTTTAACATGTGAGACAGCAATATACATGTCTTCTGGAGAATATTATCCAATATACAGTAGGTAAACAATGTTAAATAATTGTATAAAATAGTAAAATAAAAAGGAAAAGACAGAATTAGAAGATAATAATAGTCATGAGATATTCGTCCTAGAAAAGATTTCCTTCAAGTCTCCATGTCCTTTTGTTCAAAGTGATCATAAAACACTTGCTAATAATGCACTCAAACCTTATTTTCTAAATTATTAATAATCTATTTTTAAAAAACTTATAGTGTTTATCTATAGTGCTTTGATGTCACAATTTATTAATTAATTAAGAATTGTTATTAATAATACATAGCTTGAGAAGTTGTCAATGCTGACAATGTACACTGTTTTAATCTACTGGGCTTTTTGTACAGGGATGTTGTTGATCTGTCTCACTGTGGGTGACGAGCGCAGTAATACACAGCTGTGTCTTCAGTCTGCATGTTCTGTCCTGTTAATGTCACTGTGCTCCTGGACGTGTCTCTGGAAATCTGAAACCTGCTTTTTAGTTTCTCACTGTAGTAAGTGCCACCAGTATAACATATATCCCCGATCCACTCCAGAGTTTTTCCTGCAGGTTGTCGTATCCAGCCTGTACAGTAGCTGCTGTCAGTTAATGAATATCCAGAAACTTCACAGGTCAGAGTCAGTGACTGACCAGGGGTTAAAGCCATGCTTCCAGGTTGAATCAGCTGAACCCCGTGAACACCTGCTAAACAAAAGATAATTTTAATGTTTAAAAAATAAACAAAGTATACAAAACAATAACTGTATTATAAATAAAATGTAAAACACTTACAGTGTACGGCTGCCAGCAACAGCAGCAGGGATGTAGAGATCATGTTGTGTGATTAAGCAGAATGGGTAAAAGCATTTGGTCTTCACTGCTTAAATACATAACAGAGAAGGACATTTGCATAGGGACACTCTTTATCTGAGGGGACATTTGAGAGACTCTAAATTACTGATAGAGTTTAAAAGAAAATAAATAAAGACAGGTGTTACATAGTATTTAATAAAAGCAGGGACTGTTTTTACAGAAACATATTATTATTAAATATTATCATGTTTGATGGGACACGACACAAATTGAAATAGTTGAGAGGAGTTGATTAGATTTGGATTTTCGCATACTGTACATTTTGAGGTTGATCTAACCTACAAATAACTCAGTGCTTTTAAGCGTCATCCCTCAGCAGAAAATTCATCAAAGGGCATTGCACCTTTCTCAGCAACATAATAAGCTGCTTTTAAAATTTTTTACTTATTAACTGTAAGAGTCTGACAACAGCTGTTTACAGCGTCTATGACTTAAGTTATGATGAAAGAAAATTGCATATGCTACACAATATTTAATATATAATTATGTCTAATCATAAATTGTAAATATAATAATGTTTAATAGTAAAGTGTTGTGGAATGATGTGAAATGACAGAATGTTTTAGCAGAATTAGCAGATTATTGTGTATATAATATATATTATATATATTGTGAGAAATAAACCAGTTTGGGATGCTGTGCAATTGAGGGCGTTAACATTACATCCCACTTCATGGAGGTGTCTACAATTTTCAGCATAGGTGCATTTCCACTGTGAGGGACAAAATCTAAAAAGAAAAATCCAGAAATCACATTGTATGATTTTTTAACAATTTATTTGTGAATTACTCTATTTGATCACTTGCTTATCAGCCAGATTTCTGACCCTCAAAGACGTGTTATTTTGCTTTTAAATAGTCCATTTTCTTCTTACGGAAGGGCATTTGTGGCTCAGTGGTAGGTGTTTCGCCGGCCATGCGGAAGGCCTGGGTTCAATTCCCAGCCAGTGCTCGAACCCCAGCCACTGGATGCAGTGCCGGTCCCAAGCCCGGATAAAATGGAAGGGTTGCGTCAGGGAGGGCATCCGGCGTAAAAACCTGTGCCAAGTTGTTGTGCGGACTGGGTATTCCGCTGTGGCGACCCCTTGCCGGGAGCAGCCGAAAGACCAACAACAT
Organism: Clarias gariepinus; assembly: GCF_024256425.1. NCBI lineage: Eukaryota > Metazoa > Chordata > Actinopteri > Siluriformes > Clariidae > Clarias > Clarias gariepinus. Next base: position 27,960,310 of record NC_071115.1, on the reverse strand, counting down.
ATGCTTCTTACGGAGCCACTCCTTGGTTTTACTAGCTGTGTGCTTTGGGTCATTGTCATGTTAGAGGACCTAGCAACGACCCATCTTTAATGCTCTGAGGGAAGGAGGTTTTTGCCCAATATATCACAATACATGTACATAGCCCCGTTCATCCTCTCCTTAATACAGTGCAGTCGCCCTGTCCCCTGTGCAGAAAAACACCCCCAGAGCATGATGCTTCCAGCCCCATGCTTCACTGTAGGTATGGTATTATTGGGATGATACACATCATTCTTCTTCCTCCAAACACGGTGAATGGAGTTAAGACTAAAATGTTCTTTTTTGGTCTCATCTGACCACAGGACTTTCTCCCATGACTCCTCTGGATCATCCAAATGGTCCCTGGCAAACTTCAGATGGGCCTGGACATGGGCTGACTTAAGCAGGAGAACCTTCCGTGCGATGCAAGATTTTAAACCATGACGTCTTAGTGTATTACTGATAGTAGCCTTGGAAACGATGGTCCCAGCTCTCTTCACGGCATTGACCAGCTCCTCCCGTGTAGTTCTGGGCTGATTCTTCACCATTCTTAGCATCATGGATACCCCATGTATCTACTTAGACTTTGGCTGATAGTGGGGTGCACAGGTGTCTTATGACAGCTAACAACCTTAAACAGGTGCTACTAATTTAGAATCATGAGCAGAGTGTAGCTGGACTATTTATAAGCAAAATAACAGGTCTTTAAGGGGCAGAAATCTGGCTGATAAGCAAGTAATTAAATACTTATTTGACACAGTAATTCACAATTAAATTGTTAAAAAAATCATACAATGTGATTTCCAGATTTTTAGATTTTAGATTCTGTCTCTTACAGTGGAAATACACCTAGGCTGAAAATTGTAGACTGTCCATGATTTCTAAGTAAGAGAACTTTCAAAATCACAGGGTGATCAAATACTTATTGGATAATCGCTGGAATCTTATTGTTATCCAAAGGTTTTGTTACAGAATGTCATGGATTGTTTTATTTCTCTACATTACCAATTTTACTTACTTGTATTTATTTGTAGTTATGCTTATTTTAATAGATCATTACTGCAGTGAGCAGCTGTTTATCGATCAGTTTAACTTACTTTCTCTTTTTTAGAAAATGAGGCAAAAAAAAACTGAATAAAGAAGTTAACTGAGAAAGCTGATATAAAATGAGTCTTACAAAAATGCACTTTGTAAAGTAATTAATTATATATTAATAATTATTAATTAATAATAATTTATTTGTCAAACTCTTGTGCCCCTCTAACTTGTTCCACGTATCAGACCTCAAACTATGAGAATAAAGTGTGTCTTAAATGAAGCACACGGCTGTAAACATGCTGTATTATTCCTAAATCTACTAACTGAACATTTATGTAAACTTATTACTAAATATTCAGTACAATAAACTGATTAAGAATGGTTCATAGTAAACATTCTTTGAAGAATGTTTTTTTTTTATATGTAAATAAAAAATATATATTTTATATACCATAATTTAGTACAATTTTATTTTATTCTAAGAAAGTAAAGGTTGGAATAATATCATCATTAGTCATTTTGAGTGGATGTTTGAACATGTGTCAGAGTTTTTGTAAGGAGAATCTACTGTTCTGTGTCACTGTGTGATTCTTGCGCAGTAATACACAGCTGTGTCTTCAGTTTGCAGATTCTGTCCTCGAATTGTTATTGTGTTAGTAGAAGTGTCTCTGGAGATGCTGAACTTATTTTTCAGTTTGTCACTGTAAGCTGTATCCCCATTGTAATCAATGTATCCAATCCACTCCAGAGTTTTTCCAGCAGGTTGTCGGATCCAAGCTGTATAATAGCTTGCAACTGAATATGAAGTCTTACAGGGGATGGAGAGACTCTGGCCTGGCTTTACTGTCATGGCAGCAGGCTGAGTCAATTCCTCACCATCGACATCTTTGGAGGAAATAATAATGTAATATATCTCACAAAATGTACAGTACACTAAACATTATTTTAGTATGCTAGAAAATGACTACATAATATAATATAATATAATATAATATAATATAATATAATATATAAAGCACTCACAGGAAGCAGCTGCCAGCAGGATCAGTAGAGATGTAGAGAACATGGTTTGTGTTTTCTTCTCTATTCTCTGTCCTTTAACAGAGGACATCACATCATATAAACTAAGTGATATCCAGCCTTGTCTTTTTGTATTTGCATACCTGTTGATGATGGGAGGAGAAGTTAGTATTTAAAACATATTTAAAGTAGACGAGACATACATTTTATGGAGGATATGGGGCTTTTCTTAAATGAATGGAAAATCCTTATTCCTGACAAATATTTTGTTTAAATTAGAAACTCCAATAGGCATTCTATAGAAAAAATCACACAATTTTGTGTGTGTGTGTGTGTGTGTGTTTCAAATTCCCATAAACACCATGATGTTTAAGTGCTCCTGTTTTCATTTGAAATCCTCCTAATTATGTTATGCGGGAGAATTGCATCACTGCAGAAAGTGTATAAAGTGTTGTGTAATGATCAACAAAAAGTTTAAGAATTATCAGATTATTTTGTAAAAAAAAAGAGAAAAAAACTACTTTGGGATGCTGTGGGATTGAGGTTGTTAACATTACCCCTCAGCCTTGTGGATGATTTAGTCGAACATCATTCATCCTTTTATCTACTGTATACTTCTTACCCTATGCAGGGTCATGAGCAGCTCAGAGCCTACAGTATGTCATGAAATGGAGGACACAAGGTAAGGTACACCATGAGGTGCCATGCAGGTGTGAGGTGACAAACACCACTAACCCACCATGCCACCTGTTAATGAAGTTTATTATTTATCATGAGAACTTAATAAGAGCATTGTGGGTTGGTCCTTAACGTGCTTGGTGCTTGTGTGGAGTAGTGTATAATTGTGTGTGTGAAAGTATGTGTGCTGTGCCCTGCAATGGTCATCACATCCAGGGTCTATCCTGCCTTGTGCCTTACAAACAGTGAGATAGGCTCCAGGCCCCCATGACCTTACACAGGATAAGTGATATGGATTATTCATGGATGGATTAATAAAAAAATAAATGAGAAATTTCCCTAATTTAAACAGATAAGTGTAATAGACTGTGCTTCTCGTGCACAATAATACACTCCATGTTCTCTGCCCTAAATCACATGCTTACATGCTTGACGTTCCTACTCAAATTCAAATTCAAATTTCAAATATTGTACATAGACACTCGTTTGTCCTGCGCCCTGCGTACATTAACACAAATTAACGTAATTAGATTTGTTTTTTGTAAATAAATTATATTAGGAAATACAGTGGAATATTGTGACTAAATGACTTTATTTTATTATTAAAATAAATAATTCTTATCCTAAATAATTACATTTTAAAGTAGCATTCTTCTTTGCCTAATTTTAAGAGGACGCCGTCCCTAAAATTAGTCTCCACATTAATAAGCCAGTGTATTATGATGTGGGATGTGGTTGGCTGCTGTGGGCCAGGAAGTCCAGGGCCACTGTTTGGTGACAGTCCACCCCTGATAGTAATAATAGGGTCATTCTTATTATTTAAATTTAGAAATTCTGTGCTATTCATTCATGAGGCAATTACATACTGTATGAATACAATCAAATACTTTTTTTATAGTACATTAAGGTGTTTGAAGCATCCAATGACTTGGATTTGAACTGATTTGAATGGCCCCTATATAATACACATTCATTTGTTGGTTTGTATTACAGTTACAGTTAATTACATTTTGCCTTTGCACTGGTGTGAAAACAATAATGCCTTGTTTAGTAAAAGCTGTGTGAAATGTGTGTGGTTTTAGTACAGCTGCTTCCTCAGCTCCAGTCACTGTGTCTCTCGAGCGCAGTAATAAACCGCAGTGTCCTCTGTCCTCAGACTCTTGGCCTCTAAATACTGTGTGCTTGCAGGGACGTCTTCTGTAAAGGTGACCCGGTCTTTCACAGACTCTGCATATGTTCCTCTATTATTGCCTGTACTCATATAGCCGATCCATTCCAGAGCTTTCCCTGGTTTCTGTCGTATCCAGGCTATGTCATTGCTTGTCATTGAATAACCACTTATTTTACAAGAGATCTTCACAGTTTCTCCAGGTCTCTTTACCACAGCAGGAGACTGGTCCAGTCTGATCTCAGCACTGCAGAAACCTGTTAGATAAAACAATCACAAATAATCATTAATTAATTAAATAAAACACTCAGCGAAAAACCTATAAAGGAGTCTCAGATACCTTGTGTTAATATGAGTATAAAAATGCACTGAATGACTTTTCGCCCCATGATCAAACTCTGTGATGGCTGGAAGTTCTGTAATTCAGTTGGCTGATTTGAGCTTTATCTGAGCAACAAGTTGATATTTTATGCAGAGCAAATTATAATAGGATGAATTTGCATAGACATCACTTAAACCAATAGAGTCAGGTCTATAATATAATATGAACATCCAAGGGCTGGTTTTGCATCTGCTGAGGATGAGAGTGATGTCAGTTTACAGTCTGTCAGTTCATCTTGGAGAGTGTTTTTTAACTCCTCAATGTACTGTACATATTAATAAAATTTAAAGTTGTTATTTATTATTAATTTGCTTAATTTAGAAGTGGTGTTATTTACTAAGGAAGAATTTTTATACAATAAATGAACACTTTTTTATTTGACACATGCATAATAGACAATTTGCTTAGGTTTATTAAGCACTGTTTTATATGTGTTTGTAGTATACATGTTAAAGTGATCTGAATTAATATGTCAGGTGTGTTACTGCTGCAGTTAGTTTAGTTTTGAAAGATAATACTCTCATTATAGGAATTAACTTTAAAATAAATTTTATGTGTTGTTTCAATAGAAGAGAGCTACTGCCCTCTAGAGGTGCAAAAAACATTTACACTTTGTATCTCTTCCTGCAGATGTGTGTTTTGTACTGATCTGAGTGTGTGGTGTTTCCATTACTGATACAAACATACACATTACACATCTCAGATTCAACAACCTTAATGGACTAAGTGCATTTTCAGCTCAGGACAAATAATATAATATTAAGGCTAAAGATGAAATACTGTGTTATATTAATGTTTTTTAATATTTGAAAGACACTGTTATCTTTTCTATGAGTTACAGTTAAACCAGTTTCAGTTAGTTCACTTAATGGTGTATCTTTGGCTGAGACAGCAATATACATGTCTTCTGGAGAGACATAAACTCATATTATCCAATATACAGTAGGTAAACAGTGTTAAATAATTGTATAAAATAGTGAAATAATAAGGAAAAAACAGAATTAGAAGATAGTAATAGTCATGGGATATTCGTCCTAGAAATGATTTCCTTTAGGTCTCCATGTCCTTTTTTTCAAAGTGATCATAAAACACTAGCTGATAATGCATTCACACCTTATTTTCTAAATTATTAATAATCTATTTTTAAAAAACTTATAGTGTTTATCTATAATGCTTTGATGTCACAATTTATTAATTAATTAAGAATTATTATTAATAATTATTAATAAAACTTCTTTTTATTATTATTAAAAAGAAGTTGTCAATGCTGACAATGTACACTGTTTTATTATACTGGGCTTTTTGTACAGGGATGTTGTTGATCTGTCTCACTGTGGGTGACGAGCGCAGTAATACACAGCTGTGTCTTCAGTCTGCATGTTCTGTCCTGTTAATGTCACTGTGCTCCTGGACGTGTCTCTGGAAATCTGAAACCTGCTTTTTAGTTTCTCACTGTAAGCAGTGCCACCAGTATAACATATATATCCGATCCACTCCAGAGTTTTTCCTGCAGGTTGTCGTATCCAGTCTGTACAGTAGCTGCTATCAGTTAATGAATATCCAGAAACTTCACAGGTCAGAGTCAGTGACTGACCAGGGGTTAAAGCCATGCTTCCAGGTTGAATCAGCTGAACCCCGTGAACACCTGTTAAACAAGAGATCATTTTAATGTTTAAAAAAAATAAAGAAAGTATACAAAACAATAACTGTATTATAAATAAAATGTTAAAACACTTACAGTGTACGGCTGCCAGCAGCAGCAGCAGGGATGTAGAGATCATGGTGTGTGATTAAGCAGAATAAGTAAAAGCATTTGGTCTTCACTGCTTAAATACATAACAGAGAAGGACATTTGCATAGGGACACTTCTTATCTGAGGGGACATTTGAGAGACTCTAAATAACTGATAGAGTTTAAAAGAAAATAAATTAAGACAACAGCTGTTTACAGCGTCTATGATTTAAGTTATGATAAAAGAAAATTGCATATGCAATATTTAATATATAATTATGTCTAATCAGAAATTGTAAATATAATAATGTATAGTAGTAAAGTGTTGTGGAATGATGTGAAATGACAGAATGTTTTAGCAGAATTATCAGATTATTGTGTTAGAAGAGAAATAAACCAGTTTGGGATGCTGTGCAATTGAGGGCGTTAACATTACATCTCACTTCACATCAGGCCTGATCACATGACACCATAATGTGCTATGACATCACAAGTCAAATGTTTTATTCATTACTTAGCATTGTGGATGATTTAGTCAAAAATCATTTATCCATTATCTATATATTTTATCCTATGCAGGGTCGTGAGCAGGCTATAGTCTATGCCATGAAACGGAGTACACATGGTAGATACACCGTGACATGCAGGTGTGAGGTGATGGTGCTAATAGAAACCACTAACCCACCATACCTGTTGATGAACTTTATATACTTTATAACTATATATCATGAGAACTATATGAGGGAGGCATTGTGGGTTGGTCCTTTCAGTGTTTGATGGGTTTCCTCCTGGTACTTAGATTTCCTTCCAAATTCCAGAGACATGCGGTCTAGAATTATTGGCATTTTCGACAGAAGTGTACAGTATGATTGAGTGTATGAACGTATGTGTGCTGTGCCCTGAGATGGGTTGTCATCACATCCAGGGTGTATCCCATAGGTGGGATAATCTCCCAGACCCCCATGACATCACACAGGATAAGTGGTATAGATAATTTGTGGACAAATGAATGAAAAATGAAATGAAGAATGATTAGGAATCCCTAATCTAAATGGAAAAGTGTAATGGGCTCTAAAATTTTTCTCTTAAAATCAATTGGAACAGCAGCACCGCTTATGTTTTTGTACAGTGTTTCCTCTAAATTGTGATATTTTGCATCTCATGCACAATAACACACAGGAAGAATAGAAATCATCAAAGATAATTCCAACAGCATGGCGTATTTGAAACTCTCTTTGGTGATTTCTATTCTTTCTTCAAAAGATTTGGTCATGGCCACTTCCACTCCCCCAAACACGTCCCATCCACACCAGTGGTTTGTTCATCTGTTGTCTGATCTAGTGGATGTTGTAGTCTACAAAAGTAAATCCAGATCCTCTGCAGGAGAGACTCAGAGTTTCTCCAGTTTTTTTCTGCACTGTTCTTTGTAATAACTTGAGACTTTGAAATTTCACACCTGCTGAAAGAGAGAAAACATTAAATTAATCAAGCCTAAATACAAAAGCATACAGATAAGGGAGTAAATCACAGGTTACAGTTTTGGACTCACTGATGAGGCTGATTAGTAGCAGGAATAAGGAGAGTGGGATCTTCATGGTGAGTGTTGATGAGACTCGACTGCTGCACTCAGCTCATCTGCACATAAATACTGCACGGACACACAGCACTCTGGATTTGAATCACAGCGTAATGATAGAATAAATGTGTGAGTCAGGATGATGTAAGTGATCAGAACAGCAACTACATCCCTAACACAACATGATTATTTAAAGTGTTAAAGTGAGCATTATTTTTTTATTATTATTTGTCCTTGAGAATATTGGTATAATCTAACATCTTATAAAAGGCAAAATTTTGGTTTAGCCTTTAGTTAGCCTTTATACAACAGGTTTATACAGTATGTTCAAACTTCTCTCCTGACCACTCCTGATTGTGACATTTTCTAACAAACTAAGTTGGTTTTATTTTCCGCAATTTTTTATTTATTTATTTATAATTATTTTTTCTTTATTTATATTTACAATACTTTATTTATTTATGTTACAATTACATTTTGCCCCCCCCCCCCCCTGTTTATTCCCCCTTACTACTGTTTGTGCAACCTCCTGCTACTGTAACACAATAGTTTCCCTCACATAATCAATAAAGGAAGTATGTCTATCTATCTATCTATCTATCTATCTATCTATCTATCTATCTATCTATCTATCTATCTATCTATCCATCCATCCATCCATCCATCCATCCATCCATCCATCCATCCATCTATCTATCTATCCATCCATCCATCCATCCATCCATCCATCCTTTTAAATGCAATGAAATTGTGCAATTCTGTGCTAAATTGGAACATGTTAAAGGTATTGAATTACAGTTTTTCTCGATTGGTTTGGCTCATTTCTTAAAACCGAGATGACATTCTCAAAATAACATGGACAAATCTCCAAACCACCTTGCAATTGTTCACAACAGAATGTCATTTCTCATTGGTTTTATCAAATTGCAAATGCTTTAGTACATGTCTCAAGTGACTCTGTGCTTTTTTTCAAATGATTATGTACAAGTAGCTACAGTTAGCATAATGAGCCCACATTTAGCACATTTTCCAAATAAATAGATCTTGCTGATCTAAACTGATTAGTTGATTTTTCAGTGAAATGGTTACTCTCTCCAAAACATATCAGCATGGTTTCATTGTGTAAGTCATCATATGCACAATTGTCTGTTCAACTGTCAAAATTAGTCAAGGATATAATACCATGGAAGAATTTCTTGGAACATTTGATAAATTTACAGTATGACAGTAATTGACAATCAATCAGGTTGTCTATCATTGTAACACTATTACAGTAAGACATGGTTACCACTTTTTTTTGTTTTGCTTTATCCTTTTTACCTTCAGAATCCAGCTTTGTGTGACTAGAGCATTTTGCCTAGAAATTGTCTTCAGTTTTTCACTCCCTCTTTTTACAGTAGTACTCTTTTTGCAGTATCTGTCTCTACTTGACTGATTAGATTTATTTTTATTCTATTGTAGAGAATAATGGCATTAAAAGGCAACGAAACCCTTCACATCCTAGTGTTCGTTGATGAAGCTGGCTTCAACCTGGCCAAAGGTCGAAGGCGTGGCCGTAACATCATTGGCCACCGAGCCACTGTGGATGTCCCAGGCCAGCGAGGAGCAAATATAACAATGTGTGCCGCTATATCAGAAAGAGGTGTGGCCACACACATTCCCAGTTTAGGGCCCTACAATACACAAAAGCTCCTCAATTTTTTGGACCACCTTTATACTGATCTGATCCCGGAAAATGAGAGAGGTGAAGAAGGACCTCAGCTACCACATTATGTCATTGTGTGGGATAATGTGAACTTCCACCGTGGCTCACGCATCAGATCCTGGTTCACCACCCATCCCCGGATGCTAATGGAATTTCTTCCACCTTACTCTCCTTACCTAAATCCAATTGAGAAGTTTTTTTCAGCTTGGAGGTGGAGGGTGTATGAGCATCAGGCTCAAGACCAGAGGGCCCTGCTGCATGCAATGGATGCTGCATGTGAGGACATCACAGGGGATCAATGTAGGGGATGGTTGAGACATTCACGCCGTTTCTTCCCTCGCTGCATCGCAAGAGAAAATATCCGTTGCGATGTGGATGAGAATTTATGGCCTAACAGAGAGCAGCGCGTCGATGGCCAGGAGGATGAGGATGGTGGCCAGGAAAGAGGGGGGTGACAATGGCGACCACTGAAAATATTACTGTACTATAGTTCTGAAACTTTATTTACAGTATGGTAGGCTAGAGTTTTTTTTGTTTTTTTTGTTTTTTGTTTGTGTTTATGACTGTTCACATTTACAGAATCCTGTATACGTTTTCTTTTCACAGTATGTTCTCTAATGTTAACATTTCTTTGTACGAATAAAAATGTTTACAGTTTCCTTGAGTATGAGTGGTTTATTGGAGGCTGCTTTTACTGTAAAATATTTTAGATTTATTCATAGTTGTATTCTGTTGCTAGACCTGTGCCTCAGTGACAAAACGTCTAAGCATTTTGACTTGCAGTGCTTAAACAATGCCAATGGTACAATGCATTTTGGGGGCATTGACTATTTATATGAGAAGGATATTTAGTTTTGACACATGGATAAACTGTTTTGGGAGAGATATGAGCTTTTGCAGGGGATCCATGGTGTTGTGCTAAACCATCCAGGTTATTTTGACAAAAGCACTAAATGAATGCACATGTGCCAAGGTAATTGAGAAGGATCTGTGCTATTTTTACTGTACTGACCTTTTATATGGGAAAGGAATCTGCTTTTGAAGCATGGATGAAGAGTTTGGAGAAAGATATTTGATTTTGCTAGTGAGCTATAATGTTGAGCAGAACTGTAAGACTGTTTGGCCAAATGACCTTATGGTTTTGAGAATGTCATCTCGGTTTCAAGAAATGAGCCAAACCCATCGAGAAAAACTGTAAATACTGTATTGTTTTTAGTATTGTTTTTAATGTGTTTTATAAACCATAATACTACTTGTAATTAAAGGTTTATGTGTAGACACTTTTCTCATTGTTCAATTCTCAACCCACTGGCAAATGTGGCTGCTAGGTTCTCTTTTTATTTCACTGGATGATAACATTATTTAAAACTTATTTTTTACATTTTAAAATTTGATGCATTTTTTATGCAAAGTTATTTATGGGTACTCACAGTAAGTAACAAAAAATATAGGAAATGGTACTGAAAGATATTCTGCCTGCAATTTCCTAATAAATTAAAAACATAATTCCTAGAGAAACTATAAAGTAGAGTCCCAATGGCGCCCCACTTGTCCTGAGCCCATTGGGTTACTGAGATATGAGTCTGTACTGGCTGAAGTGTTTTTGTGTGTGTGCCTAAGGGACGTGGTAATAGCAATAGAGAACAGTAATAGTAGGGTCAAATACTTTTTTATGGCACATATGAAAGGTCCAGTACTTGAATTTGAACTGATTTGAATGGCCCCTCTGTAATACACATTCATTTCTTGGTTTGTATTACATTTAGCAGTTGTAGAAACATAGTAAGAGCACAATCACGTTTATACCTTGCACTAACAATAATAACTTACTCAGTAAAATATGTATAATATATGTGTGTGGTTTTAGTACAGCTGCTTCCTCTGGATCAGTCACTGTGGCATCTCGAGTGCAGTAATAAACCGCAGTGTCCTCTGTCCTCAGACTCTTGGCCTCTAAATACTGTGTGCTTGCAGGAACGTCTTCTGTAAAGGTGACCCGGTCTTTCACAGAATCTGCATATGTTCCTCTATTATTACCTGTATCCATCCTACCGATCCATTCCAGAGCTTTCCCTGGTTTCTGTCGTATCCAGTGTATGTACTTGCTTGTCATTGAATACCCACTTATTTTACAAGAGATCTTCACAGTTTCTCCAGGTCTCTTTACCACAGCAGGAGACTGGTCCAGTCTGATCTCAGCACTGCAGAAACCTGTTAGATAAAACAATCACAAATAATCATTCATGTATTAAATAAAACACTCAGCGAAAAACCTATAACTGAGTCTCAGATACCTTGTGTTAATATGAGTATAAAAATGCACTGAATGACTTTTCGCCCCATGATCAAACTCTGTGATGGAAGTTCTGTAATTCAGTTGGATGATTTGAGCTTTAGTTGAGCAACAAGTTGATATTTTATGCAGAGCAAATCATAACAATAAATTTGCATAGACATCACTTAAACCAATAGGGTCAGGCCTTTAATATGAACATCCACAGGCTGAATTTGCATTTGCTGAGGATGAGAGTGATGTCAGTTTACAGTCTGTCAGTTTATCTTGATGTGTGTTTTAATCAATGATGTACAAGTAACATTTAAAGTTTATTAAGCACTGTTTTATACGTGTTTATAATATACATGTTAAAGTTGTCTGAATTAATGTGTAAGGTGTGTTACTGCTAATGTTATCTAGTTTTGTAAGATAATACTTGTGTATTCTCTCATTACAGGAATTATTTCTTGAACACATTTCATGTGTTGTGTCAATAGAAGCGAGCTACTGCCCTCTATAGGTGCAAAAAACATTTACACTTTGGTTCTCTTCCTTCAGATGTGTGTGGACTTTCCATTACTGATACCAACATCCACTTTACACAGCTTTAACAACCCACATGGAGTAAATGCTTTCTCAGCTTAACACAAATAATTACATTTTAAGGTCAAAGACGAAACATGTTCTTTAATATTCATATTAATATTTCATTAGACCTTCTAGATCCTGTGAGCATTATATATCCATATATATATATATATATATATATATATATATATATATATATATATATATATATATATATAGATAGATATATATAGATAGATATAGATAGATAGATATAGATAGAGATATATATCCATATATAGAGCATTATTGGAGCTTTTATTCAGCTGACTAACAAACAACTACATTGTGTAATAGAATTGCTAAGGAAGGAATCAAACAGTTGTGTGTGTGTGTGTGTGTGGGTGTGTGTGCGTGTGTGTGATGTAATATGAAATTAATTAAGTAAAATTATAAGCTTTGATCTGCTAAGATATTATTTACAATATTTAATTTCTCAGAACATTTTTGCTATTGTACTGTAAAATATAAACATTGCTTTACTGTATACATCACACCTCCTGAAGAATTCAACATTATAAATCACACTGATGCTGGAAACTTCAGCTAAAACATAGATCTTGTCCTTTAATAAACCTCTTCAACCAGTACTGAAGCTGTGCTACCAGCTGATCCACTCCAGCACTGGTCCTGGTGCATGGTGTATTGATTTTAGTTCAGAAACTTGTGGCTGAATATCTAGTGATCTTACAACAGTGCTGCTCTTAGAGCAGGAGAACATGCTCTAATATGGATTACATCCTACTTAGTCTTTTAACGTCAACATGCTGTGTAGATAAAGAGTGTGAATAGAGAAAGAACGCCCCCCACAGGCTTTAAAGCTCATAAGGAACGATGTGGATGCAGGTAAAAGTGATACGTAGTACAAGGCAAAAGTCACAATCTGAGATCTTTAGAAACCAGAAATATATTTAAAAAATTGTGTGAGAATATCTATCTGTACTTTGTTATATGAGACAGGATTTGTTTTTGCAAAAGCATGTCTTATCCAGTTTTTAAACAAAACAATAAAAATAGCTTTTCAACCTGACACGATAAAATATTCGTTATCTTTTGACTTCGACTGTTTATAGAGTTTGTTGATTAGGGGTCTTTAGTCAGAGTTTTTTGTCAACTGTTTATGGAACACAACACAACAAAAGTATCGGTTTTTGATCTTATATTAATTTTGACTAGTTTAGACAAGATATTTTAACTTCGCTATGATGTAATAGTCTGCAGTGTGAATTTTTAAAGTAGGTTTAAAGTAGTTAAATCTTTTCATTTTGTGTTAAGAGTTTTGAAAAATTGTGTTAGTTTCAGAACATGAGTTAAAAAAAACATTTTGTGAAAACTGTAAAAAAAAATGTTTTTTAAATAGTATAAGTCATAGTATATAAATAGTGTGTAATGACTGTTGTGTGCTGTTTCTGCGGACTTTTGGTGTTCAGCAATGATATGTTTCTTCAGGTTTTTATATTTGGAAGAGCTACTGCCTTCTTATAGGGGATTTTAATTGCCGACACTTGTAATGTTTATACTGTATATAAGCATTTTTTGTTGGACATGATATAATTTTTATTATTTTTTTTAAATAAATAATTATCCAGGGAGTTATGTTAAATGTCAGCAGCAAATTTTATTCATTATGTTAAATGTAATGGATTTTCTACATGTGCGAGGTTGCAGCATGTACTATTCATGAATATTAATCCACTAATGGAATATTAATTTCCACTGTTAAACTGTAATATTCTGTAAAATAAAAAAGGTGCATGATTTAAAATAACTGTGAAATGTATCTTAAGCGAATGTCATTTTTATGCAATTTGTTCATTCTCAATGACACAAGCTGTTAAATTTCAAGTAGGCTTTATTGTTACTTCAACCATATACTGTACAGTTACTGTAGTACACAGTAAAATGAAACAACGTTCCTCCAGGACCAAGGTGCTCAATGCAACATACATTTACAACATAAATTAACAAAAACTAACTAGCTAAGGAGACTACCTACAGGATTTTTACAGACAACAGATAACATGAAGTGCACGTGCAAATGTGCAAACAAAACCAACAAAGTGACAGTGCGACAACATAACATAATAATGTGTTGAGGTGATGACAAGAATTAAGAAGTTAGTGCAAAAAGTAATCCAGTAATTAATATTGTGCAAAAGAGCATTTACAGGTTGGTGTGTATGATAGTTTGGTGGTGTAGGTCAGTGTCTTTGTCCTTGTGTTGATTAGTCAGTCCAGTCTCAATGTTTTGAGGTACTTGAGTTAAGCTGAGTGATAATGTTTGTGTGTGTGTGTGTGTGTGTGTGTGTGTGTGTGTGTGTGTGTGTGTGTGTGTGTGTGTGTTTATCAGTCATCAATAGTATACATTTGCATGAGTTGTTTATAGGCGCATTGAGAGGATGTGCACATGTCTACATGTCTCAAAGTTTTTGTAAGGGGAATCCACTGTTCTGTGTATCTTGCGCAGTAAGAAGTAAGAAGACACAGCTGTGTCTTCAGTTTGCAGATTCTGTCCTTGAATTGTTATCGTGTTAGTAGAAGTGTCTCTGGAGATGCTGAACTTATTTTTCAGTTTGTTACTGTAATATAAACTCCCACCACTACTGATATACCCAATCCACTCCAAAGCTTTTCCTGCAGGATGTTGGATCCAAGCTGTACTATAGCTCGTAACTGAATATGAAACTTTACAGGTGATGGAGAGACTCTGTCCTGGCTGGACTGTTTATACAGTAACTGTGGACATCTGTAGAAGAAAACACACTGTGATATTTCCCACAATACACAGAATGATTATTACACATTTATTATTATTGTAATTAACAAATGAATTTGATAAAGCACTCACAGGATGCAGCCGCCAGCAGGAGCAGTAAAGATGTAGAGAACATGGTGTGTGTTGTTTTTTTCTGGGTTTTCCTCTGTTTGAAATGTTTAACAGAGACTATTGAATTCCATAAATAGATTGAGATCCAACCCACATACGTGTATTTGCATATCTGTTGGTAATGGGAGGATTCACAAGCAGAGTTAATCTTTAGAAATTGTAAAACTTTTACAAATAAATACCTGAAACGTGTGGCATTCATTTATTTTCAAACACCGCTCCCCTCCCTTCAATACTTTTGTAGACCCTCATTTCACTATAATTACAACTGCAAGTCTCTACCAGCTTTGCACATGTAGAGAGTAAAATGTTTTTTGTCCATTCCTCTTTGCAAAAAAGCTTAAGCTCAGACAGGTCTGGACTTTGACTGGGACATTCATGCATATGCTTTGATCTAAACCATGTAACTGTAGCTCTTGTTGTACTGTACAGTATGTTTAGGGTCTCATTTGACATGAGCACCTTCTTTACATGTTTGCTGTGTCCCCCACATGGCTTTGTGGTTCTTTTGGCTTTATGATGCTGTTTATTCACTATTGTCCTCTAATAAACATCTAAGGGTTTCACAGGGCTGACTAAACTGGATTTTAGTTAGGGGTAGCAGAGTAAACTTAAATGAAACCTTATTTGTAAAAACATTTGAAAACCATTTTTTTCATTTCCAATTCACATTCCAATAAAATCTGAATGCTTAGCAATGTAACTTCTATCTCTTTTAGCTCCCAGCTAGTGTGATACAATGTTGCTTTCACAGAATTGCTGAATGAATTCACTGGGTCTGGGTTCGATTCCCAGCCAGGCTCTATTCCCGTCTCTGTCTGCATGGAGTTTGCATGTTCTCCCTGTGATTGGTGGGTTTCCTCCGGATATGCCGGTTTCCTCCCACAGTCCAAAGAGATGCAGGTTAGGATAATTGGTGTTCTCAAATTACCCATAGTGTGTGAATGAGTGTGTGAGTATGTGTGTGCCCTGGGATGGATTGGCACCCTGTCCAGGGATAGGCTCCAGGTCTCCACGACTCTGAATACAGGATAAAGCGGTATAGAAGATGAGAGATATTTACAGGCCATGTGTGTATACATATAAGTTGTTCGTGTCTGTTGTGTTAATACACAGTTATATCTGTATACAAATTTGCATAAAAAAATTAAACATGCAGTATGTGTAATAGTTGACATGGTGAGGTTTTCATGAGGTGGAGTTTATTTTGCATTCATGGAAGACGTGTGCAGGGTCAGTACATTGCACCAGTTGAAAGTGAAGCTATGTAACTAACGCTATATAAAAGCCAAAACTTAAGGTTTTGTGGTTTCTCAACAACATAAACTATAAATCCAAGAGATTCAAAAATAGATTACTATTAAATTACTATTATTGGAAACGTTTTCAATTCATGACTTCAGCGCACACGTGTTTTTGTATTGACACCTAAGTGAAAGTATCACTGTGGGGTCGGCGTGCACAGTAATACACAGCTGCGTCTTCTGTCTGCAGATTCTGTCCTCTCAGAGTCACCGTGCTGCTGGAGTCGTCTTTAGAAATACTGAACTTACTTTTTAGAGAATGTTTTTGACCAATATCCCCACTTCCCCAAATGAGGTTTATCCATTCCAGAGTTTTCCCTGCAGGTTGTCGAATCCAAGCTGTGGCGTAGCTGTTATCAGTAACAGAGTATCCGGATACTTTACAGCTGAGGGTTAAAGATTCTCCTGGCTTTAACATCACTGAGGAGACCTGAGTCAGTTCTACTGCACATTCCACATCTGAAAAAACAAAAGTCATTATTTTACTTAAACATGTATGTACAATAGGTTATAACTGTAATATTTACTAGGATCTGAGTTCATATTTGAAATGAAACTCACAGGATGAAGCTGCCAGCAGCAGCAAAAATAACAGAAACATTATTTAACTAAAAGCAGTGCTGAATTCTTCAGAGCCCACAGTGACAGAGGCTGATATTTCTCTATATGTAGCGGTAAAAGGAAATTTGCATAAGTATTTGCATATTGAATACTGGTCAACTCAAAACAGCCTGCTGCTTTTCCCCAATTTTAATGTGTATACTATATATATGGGTGTCATGAACGGGGTGTTGTGGCAGGTGTTGAACGCCGTGGGCGGAAGGAGCAGGCATAAAGGCAGAGGGGTGGTGTAACCCAAAAGAGTCTTTTTAATAATAGTTACACACAAAGTATAAATAAAGAGACAAACAAAGGAACAAACAAACTCAAACCATACTTAACTTTGTGCTAACAGGGGCTCTCTGGCAAGACACAGACAGGGGAACAAACACACGCCCTGTGGCGAGACACAGGCAGGGGGAGACACTAAACACGTCCTGTGGCGAGACACAGGCAGCGGGACAAACACATAACAGGACATAAACGAGGCGTGGAGCTGAAACTAGACACTAGAGAGAACGGGAGACACTAGAGACACCCATCAAAGGCTAGGCTGAGGACACCCATCAAAGGCTAGGCTGAGGACACCCATCAAAGGCTAGGCTGAGGACACCCATCAAAGGCTAGGCTGAGGACACCCATCAAAGGCTAGGCTGAGGACACCCATCAAAGGCTAGGCTGAGGACACCCATCAAAGGCTAGGCTGAGGACACCCATCAAAGGCTAGGCTGAGGACACCCATCAAAGGCTAGGCTGAGGACACCCATCAAAGGCTAGGCTGAGGACACCCATCAAAGGCTAGGCTGAGGACACCCATCAAAGGCTAGGCTCAGGACACATCAAAGGCTAGGCTCAGGACACATCAAAGGCTAGGCTCAGGACACATCAAAGGCTAGGCTCAGGACACATCAAAGGCTAGGCTCAGGACACATCAAAGGCTAGGCTCAGGACACATCAAAGGCTAGGCACACTGGGCAACTACGGGGAGAGGAAACACAGGACAGCTAGAGACACAGAGGGGCTATGGCTAGAAGCATGCTAGTACTGTAACTGTACTATAAACTCAACATAGCATTTAGCTAATCATGCTCCTAGCCACACATACACCTAACTGCTTACCTGCTCTAGCTAACCACAAGAACACAGGAGGACAGGACTGAATCAGCTCCACTAACACAGACACACAAAACATACACAGAGACATTGCCAATAAGAGAGCCCAAGTCAACACAACTAAAATCAAAGTACAAATTAAACAGATAACAAAACAAACCAAAATGCCCACATAACTGACAGTGGTATTACCAAAAATGCTCGACCCAGTTTCCCAGTCTAAACAGCTATTTATAGATTGGTTGATGGCTACCTCGGTTCAGGTGTGCACTGCATCACCTGACCGAGGTGCCTGCTGGGAAACTGAGTCGGCCAACAAAAACTACAAAATAAAAACAGTGACCTCTAGTGGAGGACCCTTACAATGGGGACAAAAAGTAATGCCATCAAGTTAGCATTTTTAAATAATCGCTCGCTAAAAAAATAAATAATTTCTAATCGATGATTTAGTCACCAAGAACAAATTGGATTATATGTTTTTTAATGAAACTTGCTTAGATGATAGCTGCAGTGCAACAGTCCTAAATGAAACAGCGCCTCCTAACTTTACTTTCATGAGTGTCTGCAGAACTGTTAGGAGAGGTGGAGGTGTAGCTGCTCTATTTAAAGATGTCTATCAATGCAAGCATATGTCATTTGGTCAGTATTTGTCTTTTGAATATCTAGGTATATTGCTGAAGGGTGCCCCACGCATTCTGTTTATCACAGACCTCCAAAATATTCTCCAGACTTTATTGAAGTTTACAGAACTGCTATCAATGATTTCAGAGTTTGACTGTTTTGCCATGCAGGGGACTTTAATAATCACATTGATAATATAGAAATCGATATTACAAAATATATGATAAGTGTTTTAAACACTTTTAATCTGATTCAGCATGTGGACGGGCCCACTCAGAATCGTGGACACACTCTAGACTTACTCATCAGTAAGGGTCTAAACATCTTATCCATTGTTATTAAGGACGTAGCACTATCTGATCATTTCTGTATTTTCTTTGATATATTGATCTCTGTTACCGAATCTGGATCTTTGTCTATCAGAAAAAGATGCATTAATGAGAACACAAGTGCACTATTTATGAAGGCCGTATCTTTAACACCAAGCATTTCTGTAGACACTGTTAATCTTCTCCTTGATTCCTTTAACTCAAAAGTTAAGAATGTTATTGGTGATAATGCTCCAGACAAGGTCCGAAAGGCGGGCAGACAGAAATCACCATGGAGAAAATCAACAACAGTTCAGAGTATGAAAAGACAATGTCGAAAAGCCTGAGCAGATGTGACGGAAGACGAAACTTGAAATCCACTATAGCATCTATAAAGACAGCCTTTGTGCTTTCAGTGTGGAACTAGCCAAAGCTAGACAGACCTTTCTCTCAAACATTATAAACAGCAAGATAAACAACACACGCACTCTTTTTGCTACTGTTGAGAGACTGACAAACCCACCAAGTCAGATCCCCATTAAAATGCTCTCTGACAGCAAATGCAATTACTGTAGTTTGCTTCCTTTTTCTCTGAGAAAATCAGTAATATTAGGAGGGCTATTAACACATCAAGTTGTGCAGAGATCAGAAAAACCCAAACACAACCTCACAAAACAATTACTATGTCTGTCTTTCAAGCAATTGATAGCAAAATCTTGAAAGAAACAGTGCAGCACCTCAAATCGTCAACCTGCGACCTTGACACACTTCCTACATCTTTTCTCAAAAGTGTCTTTAACTGTTTGGAAACAGATTAATTAGAAGTGGTGAACACCTCACTTCTTTCTGGGATTTTCCCAAACTCTCTGAAAACTGCTGTTGTTAAGCCACTTCTAAAAAAGAATTAACTTGATACTGTAACTCCGTATTAAATAACTACAGACCTATCTCAAATCTTCCTTTTACAGGTAAGATTATTGAAAAGGTTGTTTTTCATCAGGTGAACAGCCACTTAAACTCAAATGAATACCTAGACAGTTTTCGATCTGATTTCCGAGTGCATCACAGTACAGAGACAGCACTCATAAAGACAATAAATGATATTTGTTTAAATTCTGACTCCGGCAAAATATCAGTGTTGGTACTGCTAGATCTTAGCACTGGGTTTGACACTGTCGATCATAACATACTAATAGAAAGACTGGAAAACTGGGTCGGGCTTTCTGGGATGGTATTCAAATGGTTCAGGTTATTCTTAGAAGGGAGAGGTTATTATGTCCATGACATGCGATGTCCCACAAGGCTCAATTCTTGCACCGCTCCTGTTTAACCTGTGTATGCTCCCTCTACTGTAAGTCTGATAATGAGAAAGAACCAAATTGCCTATCACAGCTATGCTGATGATACCCAGCTTTACCTAGCCTTATCTCCAAATCTAGCCAGAAATATGGTTGAGCCTGGAGGTGTGTAGTGAGACTAGGATGTCTAGTAGTTTGTAGAGGAATAACAGTCCCTTAAGCCACGGGAACTTAAGCAAGGATGAAACAGCAAGCATGTCTAGCAGCATTACACAAGCACCATATACACTAATGTTACTGGCCTTAAAAGGTTCATATCTAACCATCGCATTCTTGTGACTTTAGTAAAGCTGATGACCTTCTGATGCGCACCTCTAGCTTATATTTTTCTCATTACTTTATCACCCTTTTTTGATGTACTGTATACACATTTCTTTTTCTGAAACCAGATTGGCCCATTATGTGCTATTAAAGATTTTAGAACTAAGTTATTGTTACTGTATATTTACAGGCTTAAGTACAAATAAAAGACTTTACATTGCTTATTTTGCAGCATTTTGTAGATTTATAGTGCTGTTGAATTCACCGTCCAGAAAAAAACTTTTACATTTTTTTGTTGTTTAAACTTGAGACATTATCAAATAAATTAATGTTACAATTGTTGTAAAATTGTTTTGGTATAAGAACTATTTTATAAAGGGGTTTGATTTGCATGTGTTTACTGTTAGTAACCCAGTGTAGTGTAAGTATCTATCCAATGGCGTAAACTTCAAATCATCCATTGAATAAGAGCGCATTGAATGTGCACGTGGAAGACACGGCTGTATATTATTGTTTGAGATTCCTTAACACAATGGTATGCACCACTGGAGTGTTTGTACAAATGCCCTCCGAACAGCCTTTTATAATTGTAAATTTGTTTTGTAAAGACAAGACGGCACTATGTTTGATATTTTGATCTTTACGAATAAAAGTACATTCTTAGATTTGGATGGTGTTTTTTTTATAATAAATCTCTCAGGTGTTCAGTTTCCCGCTAAGGGAATATTTACAGCTCATAAGGAAGTGCTTGTGTAAGTTTTTTTACAGCGCTGGAGTCTGTTGTGTCAGTGTGTGTCTCGTGCACAGTAATAAACAGCCGTGTCTTCAGCTTTCAGACTCTTCACTTCTAGGTACAGCATGTTTTTATTGGTGTCTTTAGTGATGGAGAACTGGCCCTGCAGAGACTGAGCAAATCCAGTACTAGTGCCAACATCAATGCGTCCAATCCACTCCAGTCCTTGTCCTGGTTTCTGACGGATCCAGTGCATCCGGTAGCTGCTCATTGAGAATCCGGAGACAGTACAGGACAGAGAGACTGACTCTCCAGGTCTCTTCACCACAGAAGCAGATGAGGTCAGGGACTGTCCATAAGAATCTGTAAAAGAAGAATAGACCTAGTTAGTGCAATGTAATGTTTATCATGTCAGAATGGATGATTTTCCCATTAATCATCTGAGGAAAAATAACTTACATGAAACGAGTACAAATATTATACAATATGCTAAAATCATCCTTCTCTGAGTTCTACTTCACCCGGATGTAAAGTGTATGTGAGTGTTATCTATCACAGAGCTCACTGGAAACTAGAACAGCCAAGAGCATGCTGTTTATACCCGACTCTATTTGAATAGGGAGTGTCCATAAATACTATGGATGTATTAAATCCACAATCACAGGCTGGTCAGTGGTTATATAGGGTCGGTGTTTATAAACTGTAACATCTAACAATTTAACAATTGGGAAGAAAAAGAGTTTTAAGCAGCAAAGTAAAATCAGACAATGGATCAGTTCTCCATTAAATCAGATTTTCCATAATAAAGAGTTTATCTATTGTTCAGCACAACATTAATAATATGATAATAAAAAAAGAACTCTTGCGGTTACAGCTAAACATTGGTGAACAGAGTTTTATTAAATATATGAAAATTAAATGGAAATTTGCTTGAATGTTTTTAAGCAACTTTTTTTTACAGCATGTGTTTATGGTGCACATGTTAAAGTGGTCTAAATTAATATGTTAGGTGTGCTACTGATGTTATTTATATGATGCTTGTAGTATTAAAAGATAATATTATTACACTAATTGTTTTCTTTAAAAAAAAGTTTAAAAAAAAAGGTGTCATGCATTGCATGTCAATAGAAGTGACATACTGCCCCCTATAGGTACAAAACACTTTGCAAATGTATCTCGACTCTTACAAGAGATGAAGAACGACTTTTAAGGTTTCACCAGCACAGAGGCTGACTCCATACCACCGCCCAATTAAATTATTGAATTACTGTACAATAAAAGAACATTATCGAATGTCTTCAAATCTTCGAGTCATCAAGGTATTTTTCGAACTTAATTTTGCATAATCAGTCTAGACCTAAGGTGCTGTTTTCTGTTATTAACTCTGTTGTCAGTCCCCCGAGAAACACTGTGTCAGTTGCTTCTGTTGCCCTATGACAACTACTGCACACCCTTGAAAAGTTAGGCTTGATAATTAATTAGATATACTTCCTGTTTGAAAACTCAAATACTTGAAATAAGCGGGTGTGTCATAGTTGATGTGGCACAGGGTTTTGTAGGAACTCTTTTGTAGGTAAAGACCACAGGTGTGTATTGGGGCTGGGATTCCTATTAGATCCAATTAACTTAAACACCTCATACATCTTCTGTTATACTTAACTCCCAGCCTCCTAACACACAGTATGACTGCAGATCAATCCCTGCTATCCATAATCACCCAAATGAGGATGGGTTCCCTGTTGAGTCTGGTTCCTCTCAAGATTTCTTCCTAATGCCATCTCAGGGAGTTTTTCCTTTCCACTGTCGCTGTCATCCTCAGCTTGCTCATCAGGGACAATCTTGTCATTTTGATTCATACACATTCACATTTCATACAAACTTAAATCATTCTTTTGATTGTGTAAAGCTGCTTTGCAACAAGTGCAGTGGTGGCTCAGTATGTTAAGGCTCTGAGTTGCAGATCGGAAGGTCGGTGGTTCGAGCCCCAGCTCCACCAGGTTGTCGCTGTTGAGACCTTGAGCGAGGCCCTTAACCCTGTCTGCTCCAGGGGTGCTGTAAAATGGCTCTGACCCCTGCCTACTAACAAGAAGCTGGGATATGTGAAGAATAAAGAATTTCTCTGTGCAGTAATGTACTGTATGTGTAATAAATAAAAGCTGAACTGAACAATGTCAATTGTTTAAAGTGCTATACAAATAACTCTCAACTCCCACCTGCTGCCCCATCTTGTTGATTTTACCATCATAAAAGAAAATGGTGAAACTGTCTCTAAAAAAGTACAGTAAAATAATTTTCAAAGGATTTTATAATATTATAATACAATATATTAAATATACATTTCAATATATAGGAAACTAGTGCTTGTATTTATTAACATATTGCAAAATATGAGTTGATCATGTTGCAATGCAGACAAAAGCCATTGTATTTATACTTTTAATTGTTTTATTGAAACATTATTAAAACTTTATGCATGTTTAAGAATTATACACACACTTTTACTTTGTCGGTGTGCTCTGATTAAGGAAACTCCAAGATGAGATCTTGTAAATCTGTGATTTTTCATAAAGACAGAAATGAGCCATTTTTGAAACTTTAATGAGATTTAGGCGTTTTCTGCATCTTCTTAAAGGTGTCTCAAATGTTGCTCATTACCTCGAAATCTCAGAGATAGTTTATATTTGCTTTGTGTTCGAATCACATACAGAATTGAGCTGTCTTTGAGACTTCTCAATCTTCTCTAATGTGCCTCAAATATGGCTCATTACCTTTAAATCTCAGAGATACACATGTAAAGTAGACATTGCTTATAAACTGTGCATTTGGGTTTTCTGATATGTCATGTAGAATTAAACTCCTCTTTACTTAAATTTTTTTTACATTTTACTACTACCAGAATGATGGTGCAAAAATGTAGAACTCACAAAATGTGCATAGTATTATATATTATGTCCTTATAAAATATAAAATGTATGTTTGCTGACAAAAAGGGTTTTCATCACGTGTCACTTCATTTTAGACGGCATAGTTAATGTATGCATTCTTCTTCTTACATTTAGCAGACGCTCTTATCCAGAGCGACTTACATTTTTATTTCATTACACATCTGAGCAGTTGAGGGTTAAGGGCCTTGCTTAAGGGCCCGACAGGGGTAACTTGGTGGTTGTGGGGTTTGAACCTGGGATCTTCCGAACCGTAGTCCAATGCCTTAACCACTGAGCAATCCCTGGCCCCAGGGATAGCTCAGCTCTTCTTCTTTTCCTTCTTTTCATTATTATTATTATTATTATTTGGTCACATGTGATCTTATAAATCTGTTCCATTACTTGCCTATACTGTATGATCTTTTTTAAATCTTTGCTCAGTCATGTGTGTATAGTTAGTTAAAATAAAATAAAATTGAGTTCATTATATTGTCTAGGTTACTGTATGCTGAAAAAAATGTCACTCTATATTGCACAATTTGACTCTTATATATTCATTAAAAACATAATAATGCAACGAATGGCTAAAATGCTTTGGGGTTTAAGGGCTAGGTTTCTCTGACAAATAGTGCCATCTACACTAAAGAGTGTTTAGTATTTTTTTATATACTTCATCTTACCTTTCACATATGGGTAGATGGAGGGGAGGGTTAGTAGGTTGGATCTATGAAATGTGAAATTAATAGAAAATAAAATACATCTACAGTAAATATTAAGTTAAAGGTCATATATATGTTATTAGTTACACAAATGTGTATAAATTAATTTATTCAAATTGAACTGGCAAATGGCAAACTTACTTTACATTCTGTATAAATGTCATTACAGATAAAGAATTAAATACTGTTTGTGTTCAGTGATTTCTGTATACACTTATCATTTAAGGCCAAACCTATTTTTGATTATAGATTTATGCCTGAACGTTCAACAATTTCTTGCAGTACATGGAGATTCTAATAAAGACATCCTTAATTTCTCCCACACCTGCTCTTAGCCTGCAAAGGTTTAAGTGGCAAAAAACACTTTACCAAGTAGCATTTATCCAGACCCTAAGGTGGTGGTAGAGAGCCACCTACTTTGCCAGATCAATGGAAGAAGACAAAGCGGACAGACATGATGGGATGTTTGAATCATTTTGGTGACTCGGTTCTTTGAATCTTGTTCATCAAAATAAACGAATCTTTTTTCGAGTCATTTAGTTTATTTCGTTCTTTTGACCAGAAAAAAAAAAAAAAAGGAAACATTTTTAATAAACAGACCCCCAACACGTCTACATGCATACACATATTTTGGATATAGTCCCAGTAATGAAAATATTAAATTGCAGCTAAGGACATATTATAAACAGAATGAGCAGCTCACCATTATATCTTCTACTCTGAGTCGTTCGTTCTTTTTCGCTTCTTTTCATAGCGTCTATGGGAGTCACGTGATAAAAGAACTAATGACTCAGGTCTTGGAAGACACATTGGAGAGAAACGTTCAATTCTGTTTCTTGTGTACTGCACTGCATAACACTATGGGAGTCACGTGACAAAAGAACGAACGACTCAGGACTAGAAGACTCATTGAGGAGAATCGCTCAATTCTGTTTTCTGCATAATATTGTGGCGTTTTTACGCCCGAAAGGATGGTGGAGAGACGAGTTATTAATTTGCTGCCCAATGCAAATGGCTGGGAGTACTTTATTGACTCACACAAGGTAACCAGCAGCATAACAACACACACACATCACACATATCCTGGCTAAAGCCACTAAACCAAATACCTTTCCCCAACAGGGTGAACACATAACAGCCCCCCCCGCAAAGCATGATGGTTCCCAAGCGAAACCCCGCCCCCGTCACACTGCCCCCACCCGAGCTGTGACCGTCCCCGGTCACCATGGCTCAGTCCAACAGACGTGACGGTGGTCGGCGCCGGCGTTGGGAACGCCGGAGTCTGGTTGCGGAGGAAGAGGGCCCGTCGCCCTCCTCCTGAGGCGGACTGGCCTCCACAGCATTCGACGATGCCCTGGCGTGGGGCTGATAAGGAGCCAGACGATCCCGGTGGAGCACGACCAGTCGCGACCGCCCCGCCAACCGCACCCGGTAGACCACGTCAGAGAGCTGTGCGACGACCGTGCAGGGGCCCACCCAGTGCGACATAAGCTTAGGTGAGAGCCCCCTTTTCCTTCCGGGGGAATACACCCAAACTTGCTCCCCAGCAGCAAAGTCTCGCCCCCGGCTGTGCGTATCGTACACACGGCGCTGCTTAACCCCGGCGTCCGCCAAGTGTCTACGCGCCAATTCGTGGACACGGAACAGTTTGTCTTTTAATAAACAAAAATACTCCACACCTGGTTTCGTGGGTAAATCCACTTGTGGGGGGGACCCGAACACTAGATCCACAGGCGTGCGCAACTCGCGACCGAACATCAACGCAGCTGGCGTCAGCTGCGAGGACTCCTGCACCGCTGTACGATACGCCCAAAGCACGAGAGGCAAATGCTCGTCCCAATCTTTTTGCCGGTCACTGGTAAGCACGGCGAGTTGGGTGGTGAGTGTTCGGTTGAATCGTTCCACGAGGCCGTCACTTTGTGGATGCAGGGGCGTGGTGCGGGTCTTTTTTACTCCGAGGCGCTCGCACACCGCCGCAAACACCTCCGCCTCGAAGTTACGCCCCTGATCGCTGTGCAACTGCTCCGGGACGCCGAATCGACTGAACACCTCGTCCACCAGCACTCGAGCCGTGGTGGAAGCGCTCTGATCTGGAACAGCGAACGCCTCCGGCCACTTCGTAAAATAATCCATGGCCACCAGCACATAACGATTCCCGCGATCAGAGACGGGAAACGGCCCCAGAATGTCCACGCCCATACGTTCCATGGGCGCCCCCACCCGAAAGTCTTGCAAGGGTGCTCGTGAGCGCTGGGTAGGGCCCTTCTTTGCCGTGCAGACATCGCATCTGTGAACAAAAAGTTCGCTATCAGTATGACAACCCGGCCAGTAGAACCGAGCACGCAACCGCCGCAGTGTCTTAGTTACCCCAAAGTGTCCCGAACCTGCGTGCCCATGAACCATCCCCAGCACACATGCCCGCAAAGTCCGCGGCACCAGCAGCTGAAAAGATTCGCCAGCGCCACACGGCCGTTCCCACTGGCGGTAGAGTAAGCCCCCCCGCAACGCTAGTCGGGGAAACTGCGAGTGGAGAGCTTTTTCTTCTGGACCCAGGTGGGCAATGGCGGCATAATCCGGTCTCTGGCCCGCGTTAACCCAACCTAATACCCGCTGCAGCGCCGGGTCCTTCTCCTGTTCGACCATTAGCTGCTCGCAGTCCATCTGTGGCACAGGCGAAACGACCACCGGCGATGGTTTAGGTGCCGCAGTGACTCGGCTGCACGCCGGCTCGGAAGACTGCGCAGGGAGAATGTTCTGGTTCACGGGGGTCGGGGTGTGTTCGCTGTCGTGACCACCCACACGCTCTTCAGCCCGCTCGCAGTGTCGACAACGCTCCTTGCTACACGGCCGGCGGGATAAAGCGTCCGCGTTACCATGCAGTTTCCCAGCTCGGTGCTGGACGGTAAAGTCATAGTCCTGCAACCGCTCTAACCAGCGCGCCAACTGCCCCTCGGGCTCTTTAAAACTAAGTAGCCACACCAGCGAAGCGTGATCGGTCCGCAGCGAGAAGGATTGCCCGTATAAATATGGCCTAAAATGTTTTAGAGCCGCGACGACCGCTAGCAGCTCGCGCCGCGTGACGCAGTAATTCTTCTCCGGTCCAGACAACGCGCGGCTGAAGTAAGCGACAACACGCTCTTCGCCCCCGGCAACCTGAGACAGGACGGCTCCCAGCCCTACATCGCTCGCGTCCGTGTCGAGAATAAACGTACGAGCTATATCAGGATACTCGAGAACGGGCGACGTAACCAGAGCTTCCCGTAACCGAGTAAACGCACGCGCGTGCTCCCTGTCCCAGCAAAACGGCTGGTTCTTTCTCGTGAGCGCGTGCAGCGGGCTGGCGATCGTAGCAAAATCCCTCACGAACCGGCGATAGTACGACGCTAACCCGAGAAAAGTGCGCAGCTGCGACACATTTGACGGCTCAGGCCAATTCCGTACCGCGGCAATTTTGGCTGGATCGGTGGCAATCCCTCGAGCGCTAATGACGTGTCCCAGAAAGACAGTTTCTTGCCGCAACAACTGGCACTTTTTGGGATTGAGCCGCAAATTCGCCCGCCGGATAGCTAGAAACACCTCCCGTAGGTTAGCTAGCGCGACCGCAAAATCCTTGCCGTGCACCAATAAATCGTCTAAGTAGACGACACAACGGTTGCGAGGGATCTCTGCCAATACTCTCTCCATCAACCGTTCGAACGTAGCGGGAGCATGGCAGAGGCCGAACGGCATGCGCCGAAATTGCCATAGCCCTTGTCCGATAGAAAACGCGGTTTTGGGTCGTGCTTCCGGGGCGAGCTCTACTTGCCAGTACCCGCTACGCAAATCCAACGAGCTAAACCACGCCGAGCCCGCAACGTGTTCCAACGCATCATCTATTCGCGGCAACGGATAAGAATCTTTACGCGTCACCTCGTTTAACTGCCGGTAGTCCACACAAAACCGCCACGATTCGTCCTTTTTCCGCACGAGTACAACGGGTGAAGACCACGGTCCGGATGCTGGCTCTATGACGCCCGAGTCGGCCATCTCACGCAGCTGCTGCTCGGCTATAGCTCGTTTAGCTAACGGGAGGCGTCTCGGATGTAACCGAACAGGAGCTGCGTTACCTGTATCGATGTGGTGCTGCACCAGATCGGTATGCGTGCACTCGCGCTCATCCACTGCGAAAATATCTGCGAACTCGTGCAAAAGGGACTTCACAGCGTCGGTCTGCGTCTGATTTAGCCCCACACTGCTACGCTGCATCAGCTCGGCCATTATTCTCGCTCGGACAGCTACCGGATGTTTACACGGCGCGTCCACCGGAAGTTCCGCCCCCTTGGTGCGTGCTACTAACCCGTCCGGCTGCGCTTTGGGCACTAGCAACCTAGCTAAGCCGAAACTACCACGCAGAGTCCCGTCCGCGAGATTTAGTACCGCACCCCACCTTTCCAAAATGTCTAATCCCAAGATACAATCATCCTCTATATCCGCCACAAAGAATGGGTGAAAAAGAATGATTGCACCTACTTGTATTCGCACTGTGCGACAGGCCCGTATCCTCAGATAACTCCCCGACACGGTGCGAATGTTCACGGCCGGGTCCGGCAGCACACGACCGCGCTCTCCATGCTCCAACAATCCCCCGCGCAGCAGCGAAACTGTAGAGCCGGTGTCCACGAGCGCCCGCAGCGAAACGTTGTCCAGGCCGCAGTCCACATAGACCCCGGCGCGATTTCCGACACGTCCCGACCGGAAGTTAAATCCGGCAGTTGGGGAAACAAAGATGGCTGTGGGCGGCGGTTTCCGCTCGGCGCCCCCCGAAGCTAGTTTAACGGCTGCTGGGGTACGCTGTCCTCCGGCCGGAGAACGTTGCAGCGGTGGTCTGGCGGTCCCTGGCCTCGGCGTCGTCGCGGAAACTCGGAGGCTGGGTCGAGGCCTAGCCGTGACGGGTAGCCCTGTCCCCGGCTAGGTTCACCTACCCAGCGGCCGCGAGCCACTGAAGATCGCTCGGCTCTCTCGCCGCGGTGTTCACCCAAGATGGGCTCGGCGCGCTCGGCCTCACGCAGCGCCTCGGACAGGGACGCCGGTGCCGCTAACCGGAGGTGCTCGCGAAGCCGGTACGGCCGGACTCCCCGAAGGAACGCGCGACGAGCTAGCTCCTCCTGCTGGCCGTGTCCGAAATCCGGATAGCCCTGGCGCGCGAGAGATCGCAGGTCCATGGCGAACGCCCCTAGTGGTTCAGAGGCGCTCCGCACGCGGGTTGCCAACTCCTCGCCCGCGGCCTCGTTACGATCCCCTGCGCCGAAGCGGAAACAGAGCGACTGCTGCAGCTTCACCCAATTCCCCCGCTCATCAGCCCGGAGATCTTGCAACGCCCGCAGCGCGTCACCCTCCAACGAGAGGGCCACCCGGACAGCTGTTTCCGCCGGGGACCAGCCCGCGAATTTGGCGGCTAGCTCTACCTGGGCGATGAACGCGCGGGGGTCGCCGGCGCCGTTGTAGGCCGGCTTCGCTGGCGGACGGAACACGGAGCTGTAGCTTGCTCCGGCGTCGGCGCCATGTCACTGGAGGAATCCGCTCCGAGGTCTAATGCCGGAACCTGGAACGCGCCGCTCCGCTCCGGTCGCCGCTCCTTGCCCGCGCTGGCCCCGTCAGGGAGGGTCTTCCTCCTCAGCTGCTCCGCCACTCGGCGGCCTCTTTGGATCCTCCGGATTTCCTCCGGGGTGCGCTCTAACTCGCGACTCTCCATCCCACTTCTGACACCAATTGTGGCGTTTTTACGCCCGAAAGGATGGTGGAGAGACGAGTTATTAATTTGCTGCCCAATGCAAATGGCTGGGAGTACTTTATTGACTCACACAAGGTAACCAGCAGCATAACAACACACACACATCACACATATCCTGGCTGAAGCCACTAAACCAAATACCTTTCCCCAACAGGGTGAACACATAACAGCCCCCCCCCGCAAAGCATGATGGTTCCCAAGCGAAACCCCGCCCCCGTCACAATATCTATGGAAGTCATGTGACAAAAAAACGACCGACTTGGACCAAAGACTCAAAGGTAACGACTTATTTCTGTTTCCTGTACATAACCTACATAGGTTTTGTGAGGCTTTGCGTATGCGCACCCAGTAGAAAATTAACAAATCACTCTCCGAGACGACTCATTCTTCTGAGTCACATTAAAGATTCGTTCAAAAAGAACGAATTGTTCATGAACGACCCATCACTAGTAGTTATTATTGACAAGGCGTCAGAATGTTAAAAAAACAATAAAATGTTAAAAAATGTTAAAGTTAAAACCACAGAGTCTGTGGTCAAAAAACATGTAGTATATTTTAGCTGAAAATTACACAGCTTACGTTTGTTCTTAAATTGCAAAAATAATTCAAATTCTACTTGTGGGTGGTTTAGCATATGGATTAGCATGTCTAGGTAACTAACACCAGTGACACTAGTAACAAAAGTTTTTTTATCATTATTTGTTTGTTTTTTTATGGTAAAAATTAGTCAGCTGGTTATACCGTATTATTATTGTTATTGTTATTGTTATTATTATTATTATTATTATTATTATATTTTTATAATACTATTATTATCAGGCTGGTCCCAAGATAACCAATGGGATTTGACATATTAAGTTACTTTTTACCTTTTCTTATTTTTAAACAGTTATTTAATGTTACTGCATGATCAGTATTAGCAAACCAGTAGTTTTATTATAGAGTGTTCAATGTTTAACAGTAGTTACCAGAACATGTAACTTTAGAGAAATCAGTTAATTATATTCAATAAATAAAGGCCAATATGTTTGTTTGTGGAATTGTTATCTTGGTAATTATATACACGTTACTTTAACTGGCTTCTTTTTAGAAGCATGCCACCTGAGAAACCTTTGGGGAGAACAAGAATCACAACAAAGAAACTGCAGGAGAATGTTCAGGAGAATAACAAACTTGTTGGACATCCACCACAAGAGAAGACTAATGTAGCTGGTGAGAAAACTTTTCCCGCCCCATTTCTTTGGCCCTTATATACAGCAAGCAACCAATTTTCCCTTTAAAAATTTTCATCTCCTTTTTGACTGATTGTCTTTACAGGAAGATTTTTTATATTTTAAACCTACTGGAATTAATGTTGTGAGGTTAGTATAGACACTGACTGGTCTCCAGTGGTGTTTGTTGTGGCTCATCATTGTATGCTGTTAATTGAAATTTTTTTATATGTTCAATTAAACTATAATATTACTAATCTGCGTTTTATGCATCTCATTTATATCATTTTAATCTCATTATGGTCTCTATATATTTTTCAATATATACTCAGCAAAAAAAGAAACGTCCCTTTTTCAGGACTGTGTATTTCAACAATAATGTTGTAAAAATTCTAATAACAGATCTTCATTGTAAAGGGTTTAAACAATGTTTTCCATGCATCTTCAATTACCCATAATCAATTAATTAACATGCACCTGTGGAATGGTCGTTAAGACCTTAACAGCTTACAGAAAGTAGGCATTTAAGGTCACAGGTCCAAAAAAAGCAGGACACTAAAGAGACTTGTCTACCGACTGTGAAAAACACCCAAAGAAAGATGCCCAGGGTCCCTGCTCATCTGCGTGAACGTGCATTAGGCATGCTGCAGGGAGGCATGAGGACTGCTGATGTGGCTAGGGCGATAAATCGCCATGTCCGCACCATGAGACGCCTAAGACGGCGCTATAGGGAGATGGGAAGGACAGCTGATCATCCTCGCGGTGGAAAACCATGTGTAACAACACCCGCACAGGATCGGTACATCCGAATATCACACCCGTGTGACAGGTACAGGATGGCCACAACAACTGCCCGAGTCACACCAGGAACACACAATCCCTCCATCAGTGCTCAGACTGTCCGCAATAGGCAGTCCATGAGGAGGAGATGCACTGCAGTACTTCAAGCAGCTGGTGGCCACACCAGATACTGACTGGTACTTTTGATTTTGAGCCTCTCTTCATTCAGGGACACATTGGGAAACATTTTTAGTTTATGTCTTATGGTGTTGACTCTTTTAGTGTTCATACAAATATTTACACATTAAGTTTACCGAAAGTAAAAACAGTTAAAAGTCAGAGAACGTTTCTATTTTTGCTGAGTATATTTAAAGCGGCAATTTATTATGTATTTTTTTACCACATGACCACTGGAGGGCTCCGTAGTTTCAGTTTTTTTTTAATACGTTTTGTGAATCTCTACGCTATTAAGAACCGAAATATTGCTTATTGTACCTCCTGAGATATCGAGAGTCAGGAAAACAAGAATCACATCCTAAACAGAAAGGTAAACCAGCCACGCCGGCTGTACCTCTGTGATGATCCCAACCGACTGATTCACAGCGCGAGTACAGCGTCTCCAAACACGCATGCGTAGGTTTATTTGAAATTTAAACCGAAATTTTAAACTGTAAAAGTAAAATTTACTTAATACTGTATCACTGGGTTTAAGTGCAGTGACTATAAAACATTTAAATATCACAAGTAAATATATAATAATATTTATCTCTTTCCACTCATTTATTAGATGAATTCAATTTGTAAGTATTTAAACTTTTACTTAGGAAATTTTAGTTCTTCTTGAAATTTATTTTTACAATGTAAAAATTATGATGGTTAATTTAATATATTTTACCACACCAAAAAGTCTTTTTTTTTTCAGTGTAAAAGCATAAGTGTGTGTGTTTGTGTGTTTGAAGAGGGCGCAGTAATACACAGCAGTGTCTTCTGTCTGAAGATTTTTCTCTCACCATGCTGCTTGATCCATCTTTAGAAATACTGACCTTGCTTTTTACAGAATCTTATAATACTGTAAGTACCCCCACCTCCCCGATTGTGATTTCTGTATTCTATTATTATTATTCAAGGCTTTTGTTGCAGCATGTCATGAAGTGTTTTATTTCTCAACATTAACAATATTATTTATTTGCATTTATTTTTAGTTATGTTATGTCTGAAAAATATTTTCCACGTGCATACGTGCATCATTACTGATGTAAAGAGCTGCTTACCCACCACTTTCACTTATACTTTCTTTTTAAAACGTAGTGAATTCAATGACACTGAATGAGTCTCATGAAAATGCACTTTTTTATTTTATCTCATGAGAATGTCATTTTTAGTAATTTATTTGTTGAACATGACTTGTTCCAAGTATCAAACCTCAAACTATGACAACAACGTGTGTCTTAAATGAAGCACACGGCTGTAAACATGCTGTATTATTCCCAAATCTACTAATTGAACATTTATTTAAACTTATTATTAATATCCTGTTCAAGGAAGCGATTAATAATGGTTAAAAATGAACATGATCTTTAAATGCGTTTAAAATTACTACAACTCATTACAATTATACATATTCCGATGTAAGAAAGTAAGGTTGTGGCTAATATTACGATTAGGTTACTTTGAGTGGATGCTTGAACATGTCTCAGTGTTTTTGTAAGGGGAATCCACTCTTCTGTGTCACTGTGTGTATCTTGCGCAGTAATACACAGCTGTGTCTTCAGTTTGCAGATTTTGTCCTTGAATTGTTATTGTTTTAGTAGAAGTGTCTCTGGAGATGCTGAACTTATTTTTCAGTTTGTCACTGTAAGCTGTACCCCCACTACTCCAGATACATCCAATCCACTCCAGAGCTTTTCCAGCAGGTTGTCGGATCCAACATGTAGCATAGCTTGTAACTGAATATGAAACCTTACAGGGGATGGAGAGACTCTGGCCTGGCTTTACTGTCATGGCAGCAGGCTGAGTCAGTTCTTCACTGTCGACATCTGTGGAGGAAACACACTGTGATATCTCCCACAATATACAGTATGCTGAACATTTATTCATAATTAATTAATTGTAATTAATGAATGAATTTGATAAAGCACTTACAAGATGCAGCTGCCAACAGGAGCAGTAGAGATGTAGAGAACATGGCGTGTGTTGTTTCTCCTCTGCTTTACAGGTTTAACAGAGACTACTGGATTCCATAAATAGTGATGCGAAGTAAACCCTGATGTTTGTATTTGCATATTTATTGGTGATGGGAGGATTCACAAGCACACTTAATCTTCAGAAACTGTAAAAGATGTGAGTTCAGATGATTTATGTAAAGTATGAATAAGACACATGCACATATGGGCACACACAAGCGTGCACACACACACACACACGCACAGAAAAGTTCTATGTTTACATACACAGAACTATACTAGGACTTATACTAGTAATATTGGTTCTTATAAGGCATAAAGAGCTTGAAAATTAAAATAATTATTTAGATGGCATGTTGTAGTGTAGTGCAGCATAGAGTAGTGTAGTTCTGTACCATTTGGCACTACAGTAATTTATGAAGGTACTGTTACCAGACTGAAGTAAGTTACACTGCCAAGTCTAAACAAAAGTCATCATTTGGTTGTAAATAAGCAAATACTTATGAACTTTTGATTGGTAATTACTGCAGGGAATAAAATGTTTCAGCTGCAACAATTCTTTAAAATATATAGGGAGGAGCTTTAAATATATTAAACACCATGTTAGGCAATGTGTCTCATCGTGGTGATGAAGATTTTACTGTGTTTCAGAAGAGTTAAATTATTGTTCGGCATTAAGCAAAGTTTAAAAACAACTAAGGATATTGCTGAAAGGCCTGGAACTGGGTTACAAACTGTTCAATATATTATAACCTGATATAATTATATTTTTTTATTTTACATTACATTACCCAGTTATATCTAAAATAATAAAAAAAAAAAAATCTAATTAATTTCCATGACGTTTCATATTTAAACAACTTTGATCTCTTTTTTGAGACTAAACCATGACTGAAACCTGGTTAATCCTGTCTTTTATCCATTGTAAACACAGCGTCTATGTCTTGCTTTAAAATAAGAAAAAAATGAAAAAACCCAGGCAAATCTCTGACTTACATTTCCAATCACTTCTAAGGAGTGCTAAAGAGCTACTGTAAAACCAAGGCTGGTCTTAAGTAGTCCGACTGGCAAGTGAAACCTGGAGAATTCTGGGTAATAGAGTTCCTATGCATTGCCATTTGCTCTGTGCACTATTGCCACCCTCTGCTGGCTGTTAGCGGTGTAGTATGGCATCTTCAAAATTTTAGTAACATCAACCTGAGAGTCCTAAGTGCTAAACTGTATTTTATACTGGATTTTTGAAACATTTCTGAAAAAAGATACATCTGGGTTTCCAGACTTTGTTATACTGTAAGTAGTCAGACACATAAGTAGTTAAGCACAACCATGTTGCTTATTTCCGGGTGCTGTCCAAAATTTGAATAAAATATTTCTTCATTCTCATTAAACTCTTTACCTTGGTCGGGGTTACATTTTTGAGATGATCCCAGGCAACACTACATGTGATAGAGGAGTACATACTGCATATCACACAATTAGATGCACACAAACGTACACACTCTTTATGTCAAGGTCAATCTGTTTACCATCGTGTTTTTAAACAGTGGGAGGAAACCAGGGGTGTCTAGACAGTACGCATTTTGCACAACTGCGCAGTGCTGTTAAATTCTCAGTTTTTTTCTTGTCAGTTTGTCACTTACAGCAGCGTCGCCTGGAAACCATACATCTGGACGACTGCGTTTTTATTGATGGCTTTAGTATTGGAGAACTGGCCCTGCAGAGACTGAGCAAAATAAGTGCTAGTGCCTGTGTTGATGTTTCCGATTCATTCCAGACCTTGTTCTGGTTCCTGACGGATCCAGATCATTCAGTTATTGCTCAATGAGCACCCGGAGACAGTACAGGACAGAGTGACTGAATAACAAATGGTCTCTTCACCTCAGAATCAGAGGAAGTCAGGGTCTGTCCATAAGATACTGGGAAATATAGGCCTAGTTAGTTTAATGCAATGTTTATCATTTCATAAGGGATGACTTTCCCGTTAATCATCTAAGAACAAAAGAACAAACTCACACGGAATGAGTAAAAGTAAATTACAATATCCTAAAATGATCCTTTTCTGAGTTCTGCTTAAACCGGATTTAAAGTGTATGTGAGTGTTATCTATCACAGAGCTCACTGGAAACTAGAACAGCCAAGAACATGCTGTTTATACCTGACTTTATATGAATAGGGAGTGTCTATGAGCACTATGGATGTATTAAAACCACAACCACAGACTGCTCAGTTTGTAGATATGGTTGGTGTTTATAAACTGTACCATCATACAATTTTACTTTCTTTCAAATAATAATAAATCAGGGGCGGTAAAATATTTTGGCCAGGTGCCATGGTAGTATGTTCCACAGGGAGGTGTGTCTATTCACAGTTCCATGAAAAAAGTATTTGCCTTTTCCTTCAGTTAATTTTTTTTTTGCATATTTGTTACTTTTAAATTATTGAGATCATCAAACAAAATTTTTTTTTAGTATTATACAATATAATCTGGGTAAATACAAAATACAGTTTTTAAATGATGAATGTATTTAAACTTTTATTTGCCACATCCAGGCCTCATTACTGACTGACCTGTTAAATAAAAAGTTCTGCTAAAATACATTGAATTACAAATGGTTATATATATGGAAAGAGTAAAATATATGTACATCATTTTACGGTATTTTAATGTAATTATTTTAATGTTAGTAGCAACATTCACAAATCATAAAATAGTGTCAGTGACCATACTGAGACTCTACACTGTTTCACTGTTTTTGTACAGGGATGTTGTTGTTCTGTCTCACTGTGGTTGACGAGCGCAGTAATACACAGCTGTGTCTTCAGTCTGCATGTTCTGTCCTGTTAATGTTACTGTGCTGCTGGACATGTCTCTGGAAATCTGGAACCGGCTTTTCAGTTTTTCACTGTAGCCAGTGCTACCACTACTACATATATATCCGATCCACTCCAGAGTTTTTCCTGCAGGTTGTCGTATCCAGTTTGTACAGTAGCTGCAATCAGTCAATGAATATCCAGACACTTTACAGGTCAGAGTCAGTGACTGACCAGGGGTTACTGTCGTGGGGGTAGTCTGGATCAGCTCAACACTGTGAACACCTGTTCAAAAAAAAAAAAATAATAAATAAAATAAATAAATAAATAAATAAAAATAAACACAGTATACAGATATAAATGTTGCAAACCAAGGAAGGAAAAGCAAATCAAAACCCTTACAGTGTACGGCTGCCAGCAGCAGCAGCAGTTGGGATGTAGAGATCATGGTGTGTGTTAAAATTACCTGGTTGTCATTGCTTATATACTGTACTGTATATTACAGGGAAGGATATTTGCATAGAAATACTCCTTATCTGACAGGAAATTTAAAGATTTTTACTGAAGTTCATATTTTAATATATAAGAAAATTAAGACGTTTTAATAAAATAGTACATGAACATACTAGAACATAACTAGAAGTATGTAATAAAGACAGGTATATATTATATGTAGTATATACATTATATGTAGTGTATTTACTGTATATACTACATTACTACATATAATATATATATATATATATATATATATATATATATATATATATACACACACACACACACACACACACACACACACACACAGGTGCGTCTCAATAAATTAGAATATTATCGAAAAGTTGATTTATTTAGGTTATTCAGTTAAAAAAAACATATGATATAGATTCATTACACACAGAATAATATATCTGAAGTCTTTATTTATTTTCATTATCTAGATGAAACCAATAAAAAAAAAAAAAAAAAAAAAAAGATTTTTAGCACAGAAATGTTGGACTACTGAAAGGTATGAATATGTACAGCACTCAATACTGGGTCGGGGCAACCTTCGCATGAATTATTGCAGCCATTTTATCCTTTATGGGGTTTGGGTCGGGCAAGTTTGCCAGCCAATCAAGCACAGGGATACAATGGTCCCTGAGCCAAGTATTAAAACATTTGGCAGTGTGGACAGGTGCCGTGTACTGCTGGAAAATGAAATCAGCCTCTCCATCACCATGACTAGCTGACAAATAATTTAAATGTGTCACTGTAAATAATTATTACTCAGTTGTCACATACAAGTAAAATATGTTAAGTAATCCCTAATTGACTTTATTATAATTGCATGGTCATAATCAGGGTTACCAAAACTACTATTTATGCATTTCAATGACGTTGTTAAATCTTTACGCCAATGAAACGCAGTAAGACAGATTTATTAATTGCATTAAATGTTTTTTTCATATCTCATACCTCAACAAAGTGTCAAATGAAACATGCGGTATTATTCCCAAATCTACTAACTGAATATTTAAAATTATTATTAAATATGATTATAAAATATTCAGGGAAGCGATTAATAATGTTCAAAATGAACAGTCTTTAAAGAATGCATTTTATTGATTTTTTTAAATACCAGAACCTATTATAATGATATTTATTTTGATGCCAGAAAGTAAAGGTTTGACTAATACCATTATAAGTTGCTTTAAGTGCTTGAACATGACTCAGAGTTTTTGTAAGGGGAATCCACTGTTTTGTGTCACTGTGGAACTTGCGCAGTAATACACAGCTGTGTCTTCAGTTTGCAGATTCTGTCCTTGAATTGTTATTGTGTTGGTAGAAGTGTCTCTGGAGAGGCTGAACTTATTTTTCAGTTTGTCACTGTAAGCTGTATCCCCATTATACCAGATACATCCAATCCACTCCAGAGCTTTTCCTGCAGGTTGTCGGATGCCACACACACTTGTAACTGAATATGAAGTCTTACAGGGGATGGAGAGACTGTGGCCTGGCTGGACTGTCATGGCAGCAGGCTGAGTCAGTTCATTACCATAAACATCTGTGGAGAAAAGCATATGGTGATAGACAGTAACCATACAGTATAATGCTGTAAATTTATTGCTATTGTAGTAAAGAAATTAATTTGATATCACACTCACGGGAAGCAGCTGCCAGCAGGAGCAGTAGAGGTGTAGAGAACATGATGTGTGTTGTTTGTACTGGGGTTTCCTCCGTTCTCCAAAGTTTAACAGAGACCATCACATCATATAAATAGAGTGATGTCCAGCCCTAACACTTGGATTTGCATATCTGGTGATGATGGGAGGAACATGTACTTCAATGTATTCAATCATTGCGAAGGAGATTCATTTTTGGAGGATGAACAGAACATTAATAAAAATAACAGTCTATTAAATCTTAGTGACGTTAACAAGGATAAAACAGCAAACGTGTAATGCATCAGCACCCAATACACTGCCATGTGAATTCACGGTTCTGAAAACACATAGCTAAAATGTTCCAACGCATTAAATTTAAAAATAAAATAAGGGTCACAAGTTAAAAAATAGGTATAATGGTTAAATATTTATATAGCTATATTTACTTGTTAATTCATTAAACAGTTAGGCGAATGCAGTTTACTGAGACATGATATAACAAATCTATAATGTATTAGCATCATGACTGTTTTTTTATTTTTTATTTTATTATGTTTCTATATTTATTACACTCTCTGGGAAGATGAGTGAACAAAGAAAAAAAAAAAAAAAACACACCTCACCGGCCTAAAAGCTGAATAAAAAAAATAACGATCATAAATGTTTAGTTCCAGGTGAAATATACCTTATACTGTATGTTTCTAGACCAAAGCTTTAAAATGAAACAAATCTTCTTTTCCATTAGACAAAGCAATTTACCAGCTTCTATTTTTCAGAATATTGGGATCACCAAACAAAAACAGCTAAAATGTTGTTACATGAAATAAAATAAAATATATACTTGTTTTATTCTTAAACAGATAAAGCATTACTTTTGTTGGATAAAAAGTCATGAGATCACAGCTCATAACTGATGTATGGTAGTTTATTTAGCATGACGATTCCTAATCTTTCACAAAATTACAATATAACTAAAGACCTACTACATGCATTAATATGTACACATTCATAAAATATTAGAATTTCTCTCAGTTGCGGGCACAGCTTGTGTCTTATGATATTCTATTCTGTATATACTGTACAAATAAGAACTTAAACATGTACATGTGTAATACAGTATATCCTGTTACTTATAGGCATGTAATCCTCCAGGCACTCTAATCCACTGCATTGTTTGCACAGATACTGCATTACCCTGTATTATACATGCAAGACAGTGCCCAGAGAGAATCTGAGTTTATTCAGTGCGGTCGAGAAATATATACACGTTTATGTGTGTGTGTGTGTGTGTTGGCTCATACTCACTGTGTTATCTTGTTGTTATGCAGAACTGTTGTTATGCAGAACTGCACGTTTAGCCTTGAGTGGTCTAAGCCCAGCCCAAAAGTACACTATGTTCTTTTCATACAAAAACAGAACGGCATGAACAGAAAAACAGACAGTTAACGTTAATGCCATGCTATAGCACATTCACTTGACAATATTGCACAGTTATACTGTATATTACTATATACTGTATACTATATAATGTACTCTGCTTTAAAGTTGAATCTAATCTAATCTAATCTAATCTAATCTAAAAAAGGGCAAATCTCAGGTTCTTCATACTAGAGGTTTATATGTTTTCTAATTACTCTCCTGCATTTAAGTTTTTTTTAGACTTGATTGTGACATTTGCTAACAAACCATGTTGGTTTTATTTTCCACATTCTACTGTAAATATATCAGATCATTAAACCACATTAACAAGAATAATGCAGGATTAAATAAGCACCAAATGCACTGGCATGTTAAATACAGTGTTTTGTGGGTCTTATAACCTTTCTCTCTGACCACTCACTTTTGTAATTTTTCTTATACCTAATGCACAACTCCTGCAAAATCTATCTAATAACCTGCACACTGCTCCTGTGCTTTTAAATCTATACATTTAAATAAGATGAAATTCAACGATTATGTGCTGTTAAAGATTTTGGAATAGATTATTGTTCCATTTACAGACTGAAGTACAAATAAAAGACTTAATATTACATTGCTGTTTTATATTTATATATGTACTGTATATCACAGTGCTGATTTGCAAGGAAGTGTTCAAGCCTTCACAAAATGCTAAATACTGTAGTATGAAAACCTAGACATCCACAAAATATAAGATCTACTACTATTTATTAAATAATTTATAAAAAAAAAAATGTGGATCATGCAGCCTGGTGTAATGCGACACTGACCTGATAGATCTTGTGTGATCTTTTGCGTGGATAACACAACAGACATGATGCAACGTCTCATTTTATTATTTATAATTAGGAAAAGGAAAGGGTTCACAAAGGGAGGAAGGGAAAAAGGGGAGGAAAGTATTGAGGGTGTGCACTTGAGGGTCATGAGGCATGTGGGCACAAGGCTGTTGAACGATCGCGGTGGTTTTAATCTCTCATTCATTTAACTGTGATAAACTGTAAATCTCTCATTCATGATAAACTGTGACTGCTGAAAAATAGATGTAGATTTTCCCATAGTATAGGTTACATATTTCTTTTACATGTTTTATATCAGACTTTCTAAAATACATGATTGCTCCAAACATTCCCATTCATAAAACTGTGTAAACCAGTTCTTAAATAAACGAATGCAATTACATTTGAGGAAAAGTACGTATCTTTAGTGTTGGTAATGATTTTCCTATAAATTATATATTTATGAATAATTGATTCAATCAACTATTTTACTATTAAAATGTGACTTTAGTTGTATTTAATTTAACCATTATCTTTTTTGTACAGCTGTGGAATCTGTTGTGTCTTCTCAGAGGAAAGGAGAATTAAGAACTGCAGAGAGAAGATGAACAAAATCACAGCTTGATGCAGATCTTGGCTGTGTTCCATTCTGAAGTGTACTTCATAAGGTGCTCCGTACTCTCTGCTCCGTTTGCAGGGAACGTCGGTGAAGGGAACAAAACTCCATCTTTTGGAACACCCTGCGAAGTCACCAGTGTAGACGTCACTTCCTCCATGCGTTACCATGGTAACATACGCACCTCAGATACCTGTCGCTGCTGCCATGAACATTTTACACTACAGACAGTAAATATTGAATATTTATTAAAATAAAAACTGATAGCATTATAAAACATACTACTGAAATCTGCATAACTTGTA
Source organism: Clarias gariepinus (assembly GCF_024256425.1). NCBI lineage: Eukaryota > Metazoa > Chordata > Actinopteri > Siluriformes > Clariidae > Clarias > Clarias gariepinus. The sequence continues at coordinate 27,917,207 of NC_071115.1, read as the reverse complement.
AATAAATTATTGATTAATAATAATTGATTAAAGATATACAGAGATTTTTACAGAATACTAGCCTATATAATATTAAGTATTTCCTTATTGTATCAAAATGAATTTTTTGTGATTCCTTTAATATGATGTTGTTCTCGATAATAATGATAATAAATATATAAATCCTTTTTCAAGCTCCTTTTTTTCCCCATGCTCCAGCGAGACACAAGGACTGATGGGAATTTTTTTATTCCCTTTTCCAGTGAAGTGTAGACCTGTTGTTCCTTCATTCCACACAACATTCACAGTTCCCTTTGGCCTAACATTTTGCATTTTGTGAAGTACACTTTGCAGGGCACTTTCATCCGTTTGGAATGCACCTCTTGTCTCTTACTGGACTCTTTTCTCCAAATTCTCATGTGACGTGACTTCTGCCAAAACTTCTACAGGGAAAAGCTTGAAGCTTCTGCACACGATCCTGGCAAACTCCATAATATCTTTTCCTCACCACTCATCCCACCGGCTCCTCCTACCCCATCCTCTCTGACTGCTAATGATTTTGCCACAATCTTTTAACGACGACTCAAGACGTATCTGTTTCTTCAATACTTGGGGAAAAAAAACTCTTCCCAACAGCGTAAGTATCTATCCAATGACAGAAACCTCAAAGCACTGTTTGTAAGTCACTCTGGATAAGAGCGTCTGCCCAGTGCCTAAATGTAAATGTAGTCTTTAATGCCATCTTGTGTAATGCCATCTAGATGTAACAATGTTTTTGTACAGTGTTTCCTCATATTTGTGTCACTGTGCTTGCCGTGCACAATAATACACAGCTGTGTCCTCTGCTGTTACACCAGAGAGTTTCAGATACGCCATGCTGTTAGAATTATCTCTGGTGATTTCTGTTCTCCCTTCAAAAGATTTGGCATAGTCATGGCCACTTCCACTCCCCCAAACACGTCCCATCCACACCAGTGGTTTGTTCGCCTGTTGTCTGATCCAGTGCATATCATAGCTTCCAAAAGTAAATCCAGATCCTCTGCAGGAGAGACTCAGAGTTTCTCCAGGTTTTTTCTGCACTGTTGTTTGTAATGACTCGAGACTTTCACATTTCACACCTGCTAAAGCAAAAAAAAAAAAAAATCTATAACTAAAAATATCATATACAACACATACAGATAAAGAAGTGATTTACAAGTTATCATTTGGAACTCACTGATGATGCTGATTAGTAGTAGGAATAAAGAGAGTGGGATCTTCATGGTGAGTGTTGATGAGACTCGACTGCTGCACTCAGCTCAGCTGCACATAAATACTGCACGGACACACAGCACTCTGGATTTGCATCACAGCATCACAAAAAAAAAATTGGTTTTCTAGATGAATTTGTGTAGTTGCGTTACTTACTAGTAATTGTCTTACTATGATTCATTCATGATGAGGCCCCCAAATGTTTTATTTTCTTTATACCACAGCAGCTTGACAATCTTTTGTATTAAACAATAGCATTTTTTCTTTAGCAATTCATAATCACTGTTAATAAGACGTTATTTCATGTTATTTGAGTAGCATTTCTTAGTAACTTGGCATGTTACAGTACTAAGAAAAAAATTCCTGTTGTCAGAAGAAAACTGATATTTGCTGTAGATGTGGCATTAATATACTATTAACCTGTGCTTTGTAGCTGCACTAGTCAGAGATGTATTAGTAATTGTAATGATCATTTTATGTTATGTGTTCAAATGAATACTCTGTGCAATTCAGGATTTATTCATATCATTTTATTCCAGACATTTCAACTATTATATTGCAAGATAATTTATTAACATAGTCTCTACTGTATTCATGATACTGTACCTGTTATTTCACCAAAAATTGAAAAAAGGTTAAGCTGATATACTAGTTTGCAGTACATCTCTTAAATATTGAGATTTTAATGATATAAATATTAAGATATTAAGATATTTTATTGATATTGAGATATTGAGGCCGTGTTTAAGATGGGGATTAACAGGGTGTATGTGACCATAATATAATAGTAACTACTGTATTAAGTTGATCCAGGAAATCATATTGTAAATAGTATTTTACATTTGCTAATGTATAAAAACAAACCTGGGAGTCAGTTTGGCCAAAAAAAGTTATAATAGTACTTTTATCAACTCAGGTATACTATATATTTAAAGTATGATGTCTGTATAGCAATGGCAAATAGTGTGCATGGCTCACAGGTTAGGTTGAAGCTCTTTATACTGTAACAGAATTATGCTTAAGGCGACCAATGAAGTCAGGCTTGGATCAGTGTGTATCAGTGAGTCAGCAGCTGAACTTTTTCTACATCCTTCCCATATTTTTATGTCGTGTGTATCGAGGCACAGTAATAGACAACTTGAGGTATAAAATGCCTTTAGAGTTATCTTTTATTTCAAATCGTCCTTCAAGAACTTATGATAAACAGTAAAATGAACTAAAAAAAACATTAAAACAGTCAAATTAATTAATGAATAATGATTAAAAAGAGACACACAGATGGTATTAACAGGACTAAGGAGAGTGGAATGTTGAATGTTCTTGAGACGCAACTGCACCACTTAGCTCAGCTGCACGTAAATACTGCATGAACACATATTTGCATCATGACATCATAATAAAAGCATTATTGGGAATCAGTAACATATCATAACATACAGCACATAGAGAAATATATATAATGTTTCAAAATATTACTGCTAAATTATACAATAAAAATAATAATACAATATAATTTTACAAATAAACTTTATAATAAACACAAAAAAACTCCAGGATGTTAGATGAGTATAATTCTGTAATAACTGATTACATCTTATATGACCTTAAAATGAAAAGCAGAACCAATATGATATGGAGTGACTAAGTACAAGAGTGCCCCCTACCATCTCACAGTGTAATATCATATGTATATGATTGTGTAAATAATTTATATTTCAACGTTTAGACTAAAATCAATTTAACCTCAAAATGACTCAAAATATAAGCTCTAATCACATTTAGGTGAGTCACATTTTAACTGAGGTTAAAATATCACATTTATACACACATACTGTATATAGTGTACATTTATTTATGTATGAATGCATTAATTTATAGGTATTATAAATTAATCTGTAGATTTGTGTATTTTATTACATATAAATTCACAGATTATTATATAATTAGACTGAACATGTGACTCTGATGTGAATATTTGAGCTTTATTTAAAATAAATGAAGCTGTAAGTGAAAGTGGAGTTTTTGTACAGCAGTGCAGCTGTTTGTGTCAGTGTGTTTCCCGAGCACAGTAATACACAGCTGTGTCTTCAGTCTTCAGGCTGGTCATGTGCAGATACACCTGCTTCTTGCTGTTGTCTCTGGAGATGGTGAATCTTCCCTGAACAGACTGAGAGTAGTATTTATCACTACCACTCGGAGCAGAAATGAGTGAGATCCACTCAAGGCCTTTTCCTTGAGCCTGTCTAATCCAGGATATAGGTGCATCCCCATCACTAATCCCAGAGTAGGTACAGGTGAGTTGATGAGATCCTCCAGGTTTAATAACCACCGGTGCAGACTCAGTTAGTGTCTGACATCCACAACCTGTCAAATACATTTCATTATTTCATAGATAATCACACAATTTACATTAGTGATACACACTAACATAAGCTGTTACTCACTGGTTATAGTCAATAACATCAAAATAAAACAGTAAATGATTTTTGGATGCATGGTTCTTCCTGAAAAACAGTCCAAACTGTGTAAAAATAATGCAGCTGGAGTCTGTGTTTATAAAGAGAAAGTCCCATTTGCATGTCCAACCCCTAGAGAAGTAAAATACCACAATAGGAGACTGGTCCAGTTTGATCTCAGATTGACAAGAGAACTGCAGAAGCTGGCCAGATAAAAAATATCAAAACATTTATTATTTCATTAAATCATGTCCTTAGTGGAAAACATATAAAGGAGTCTAAGATACCTGAGAACGAATATGCACTGCTAAATGACAGTTGACACTAGCATCACTCAGGACACCTCTAAACAGTGACTCTCCATGATCATAATGCACAGATGGAAGACATGATGGTGTAGTACTGCTTACAATACTTTATCAGAATGATATATACCATTGGAGTGCCTTCAGATCAGCTCATGTGCAGATACGCCTGCATCTTACTGTCATCTCTGGAGATGGTGAAGTGTCAATTAACTGCACTGGAGTAACACTTCTGAAAACTACCCCTGAGGCAGTTGCAACAAAATCTAGTCCTTTTCCAGGAGTTTGTCTGATCCAAGCCATGTAATAGTGACCAGAGTTGAATCCAGATGCTGCGCAGGTCAAACATGATCACAGAATCAGACTTGGTCAGTTTCTGACTGCAGGATTCTGATATATAGGAATAGACAAAGTAAAACAGATGGAAAGAATATGATTTCTTTAAATATGTAATAATACTAACATTGACTGAGCAATGCTAAAGCTATGTATGTCAAAACTCTATCAAGTCCCTTCATAAAGAATTCAAATTATTACAAACTGCTAGTATGTGGTTTACCTAAATGTATTAACATCAAACAGATCAATATCAGGATTTTATTTACATATCACCCCCACTAGAGAGATGTAAAGAGAGACACCTTTACAGCAGATAGTGAGGACAACCGATAAGATCACCGGGGTCTCACCCCTCACATCCAGACTGCATTACAGCTTCTTTCCACAAGCCATCAGTCTCTTCAATAAAAAGAAGAGATTCACACACACACACACACACACTCACTCACTCACACACTCACTCACACACTCACTCACACACTCACTCACACTCACTCACTCACACACTCACTCACTCACACACTCACTCACACACACACTCACTCACACACACACTCACACACACACTCACACACACACACTCACACACACACTCATACACACACTCACACACACACTCACACACACTCACACACACACTCACACACACACTCACACACACACTTACACACACTCACACACACACACTCACACACACACACACTCTCACACACACACACACACTCACACACTCTCAGGTGTGTATTTGAGTGGTTGCAATTACCCGATGTGTTTTGTATTTTGGATACATGTGTTTTACAAATGGCACCGTGAGATTTCATTTTTGAACGAAGTGTCTTATGTATGAAATAGAGTGTAGTATGCAGGACCATGTGTGTTGCATAAAGGAGTAAGTGTGTTGCATAATTGCAACTAGAGTGCAAAGCAGCGCTTTTGTTTAAGGTATGGGTACATGTGTTTGAGGTATGGTAGCAAAAGCTTCAAGTTGTGTTACTTTAGTCTAAGCATGGGTTTATAGTGTTCAAGCAACGGGCAATAACTGTGAACAAAAGATCATTTTAATGCTGTAAAAGCAACATATACAATACAAAAGCTTTATTATAAATATATCCATTGTGTGGTTGAATAAGTAAAGCTCTTGGTCTTCCTTGCTTTCTGTTTCCTTGTAATATAAACAAGGAAACAGAAAAGGACGTTTGCATAGAGACACTCCTTATCTGAGAGTAAATGTTATAGATTCCAGATTTTTGATTGAGTTTAATTTTACATTTAAAAAGTATTATAATTGTTAATAGTTGAGCTCATACATTAAAAGTGTTTTAATGTTATATTAAGTGAATGCAAAAGAATATAAATGCAGTACATAATGAAGTCATTGCTTTTATAGGCAAATAATCATTAAATATTATCATGTATGTATCATAAATTCTAACCACTTTTTCTACACCGAGTTTGATTATTCTTGCACCCATGGATGTGCACAAACATATTGAGGTTCTCTTCCTCTTATCACAAAAAAGAGCTTTCTCTTTTTAGGACTTTCTGCTTTTAGGTGTCACCCACCAGCATGTACCTGAATTGTGTAAAATGTTACAGTATTTAACTAACCACAAACCATCAGTTTTAAATTTCTAAATTGTGTGACATTTAAATGATTAATGAAATTAAAATACTGTAAATGCACACTGGTAGTTAAGGTTAACATATTATTGCAGATAATACTGAAAACACCTCCATCTGTAATCCTGACTTTGTGATTGAGACACCACAGTCTGTTCAGATCAGAAGCAACATCTCCACCACACTGCGCACCATGTGTGTGTATTCAGTTTACTGCTGTTCAGTTAGCATGACTTATGACCGTGGGGTCTATTACAGTTTTTCTCAGTTGCTTTGGTGCATTTCTCACAACAGAATTGATCTCTGCACCACTACTAAGGCTCTTCTCAAAACAATTAGTGCAAACTGCAAAACATGGTGGATAAATAAGTACATATACTCACTTGCAAAAGTGAGTCACTTTATCAAAAAGAAAAGTCAGTTGTTCAAAAGCAAGTCAGTTGCTCAAAATAAGTAGTCAATGCTTCAAAAGCAAGTCCCTTAATCAAAACAGATAATATATTCATCAAAAGCAAGTACTTATATCAATTAAAGTGTCAGGGCTGTCACAATTACAAGTCATTACACCAGCACCTTTGGTCACAAAATCAAATGGTTTGAACATGTTCTCATTGTGACAGATTTCTTTGTAGGTGCTTCCCAATGACATGTCAAGTCTGGACAGCTTGCATGGCATGTTGAAAACCATAAATTGTAAAGGAAAATCAAATCAAGACACTTCATATGCACTCTTGATAATATTTAATTGAAACTGTTCACAGCATTGTGCAACTGGGGAAATACAGTAAATCAAACATTTTACAGCAAACATAAACTCACTTAGACAGTAAACCTTACTGCAGTATATGAAACAAAAAAACAAAAACTGAAAAACAGACACTGCTGCATATCAATCATTGATATCTAGACGCTCCCGTCTGTCTGCCCACATATTTGCATCAACATCACAGCGAATGTCAGCTCTATCAATGCATCGGGGAAAGTACCTTCTGGCGTGTCGAATCCACCCTCTGCAGGACTCTGCTGTGATGTCATCACAAGCTGCATTCATAGCTGCTAGCAGGGTCATTTGGGTATGTGAATGCCTGTCATATACCTTCCACCACCAGGAAGAGAAAAACTCCTCAATTGGATTTAGGAATGGAGTGTAAGGAGGAAGAAACTCAATAAGCATCCTGTCGTGTGCTGCGAACCACTGCGTGACTACAGCAGAGTGATGGAAGCTAACATTATCCCCAACCACTACATACATTGTCCGATTGTCACCAGGATCATCCCTTTTATTTTGTGGGATTAGGTCCCTATAAAGAGTGTCCAGAAAAGCCAACAGGTGTTGTGTATTGTATGCACCAATACGAGGAATATGGGTGTAAACGCCATTTTCTGAGATTGCTGCACACATTGTAATATTTCCTCCTCGTTGGCCTGGGACATCAATGGTGGCCCTTTCTCCAATGTGATTTCGTCCACGCCGTCTGCCTTTTGTGAGATTGAATCCCGCTTCGTCAAGATATACAAACGTGTGCAGGGGTTCCCTGGCCTCCAATTCCAGGATACGCTATACAAAGGATGAGAATAAAAAAGTCTGAAATGGTGCATTTGGCACAACAGATTGTACAGTTTGAATTGTAAATAGGATTACAGTAACATGCATAAATGTAAGTGCAGTACATGGCCTAAACTTTTACAGTAAACAGAGGTACATATGCAAACATGTTTTACCTGTACACACTGGTGACGGAGCTCCTTCACTCGATCACTGTTCCGTTCAAATGGTACTTTGTACAATTGCTTCATGGACATTTCATTCCGTCTGAGGACTCTGTCTATGGTGGAAATTGATAATGACTGAATATTTCCGAAGATGGTGTCATCTTCTACGACAGTTCTTTTTATTTCTCTCAGTCTCAAAGCGTTGTTTGCAGCCACCATTGCACAAATTCTTTCCTCTTGCTGCGGAGTCAAAAGTGGACCTCTTCCACCTCTTCTAGGTTGTCTGGCAGTCCTTTTTGAGATGCAGATGAAAAAACACAAACATAAATAAACGCAACCATGCTTACAGTAATTGTTACAGGACTATCATTCAAAACTCCTTTCTTTACAGCATTACTGTATTGTACCACAGCACACTATGCCACACCTGGGCCAAGTCTGCGCTTCAGTTACAGTACGTCTATATGTAAAGATCTATAAGGTCATGTCCTAATGCAAGTCTCCTGTATCACTATGAAAGTGCAGAGCAAATTAGTTTGTGCTGAATAACTACATTACAGTATGTTAACCTGTTTTGCCGACGAAATGTCTGTATAATAGAACTTACAGTAGTTCTCCCAACATTTGGCTGCACCCTTCGACCAGCCTCGGCCATTGTGAGGCCATGGTTTATCACAAGTGTTGCCCTGATTTCGTCAGAAACGTGTCTATGTGGTTGGCCTCTTCTTACCCGGTTTTGTCCTCGTCCTCCACCGATCCTCACCCCTCTTCCACAAGGCTGACGTTCCATGTTCTGCAGTTTTGTAGATTCAGTATGCACCTCATGCCAATCCTGTCTGTTGGTTTACATTATATATATACTTGTAGAGTAGGGGATACTGTAACGCGATTCACCTGTGACTGGGTAGAAGAGGCTTTTCATTGGTTGCAAGTAAGAGTAACACACACCAATTTTCATTAGTGTGAGATAAGGTTCACCTGAGAAAAGTAATTTATGGAGATTTTCATGGAAACTCCTTTAAAATAGGGTTTTCAAAATGGGTGTACAAATTGTTTGACAAGATGTTCAACAATTTTGAGTGCAATGACACAAGCAATGAAATGAAGACTATTAGTTGTAAGGACAATGACTATTCAGCCGGTACAAGTATAGATAATTGTGACATTTATGATGAAAGCGAGGAGATAGTGATGAATAGCAAGTCAAAAGTGACCATTCTTTAGATATTTGTACTTACTCAACTGCTTCATGTCCAAAGGCATTTGCCTTTGGATGAGATGAACATGAAACCGCCACAAGGTTGTGCTAAAACGACTACATGTTGTGGAGGTTGAACTAACTATTGTGCAAAGTTTAATTCTGTTGTGAGAAATGCACCAAAGCAACTGAGAAAAACTGTAAATGGGTTATTATATATTTTATAGAAGCAGTTGCTTGTTTTCTAACACACAAAATTCTTCAGGACAAAAGACTTTGTACTTTGTGGTTTCTCAGCAACATGACAAAATGTTTTTTTACGTAACTGCTCGAGTAAGACAAAAAAAAAATTGTTAATCAGGTGTTGCCTCAAGCACTGATTAGATGCCTAAGGTCTACTTGATTTAGAACACTTCAAATACCAGTACTCTCTAATTTGTTGATGGGAATTTTTGACTGCATGTCAGAAGAGTTGTCCAGAATGTTAAGAAAATTGCTTTTCTTGAACAAGGACATATGGCTATATGGCCACACAACAAAAGCATGAAACTCCAAAAACCTTAATGAACTAAAGATCCTGGCCCAAGAGGAAAGGACTAATAGCTTTCAGAAACATTGCCAGAAGCTAGAACTGGATATACATTGTGTTTGCAGCAGGTCATAATAGTTAAAGTGGGCTACTGAAAATATTTGACATCTAGGGGATGAATGATTTTGATACTGTAGAAGTCATTAAAAGTAGCATTTTGTGTTGACCTTGGAGAAACCACTTGTTATACGGAATTAGTTGTGTTGAGCTATTTAAATTGCTCTTCTTCCATCCGTTTATTACAAACAGTTAGTAATTTTGGCCAAAATCGCCTCATTTTCAATGAGGGTTGAATAATTTTGAGTGCAACTGTAAATGAGTGGATAATTATTACTTTCTATGTAGAACTATAAGACAGGTTGTTTCATTATCAGAAAGAAAACACACAAACAGATACACACACACAAAGTTTATTATATAGGAAAATATACTCAATCGCCTTGCTTCATGCAGGTTTTCCATAAAACCAGCACAGCAAAGGTTCATAAATTTAATACAGTTTAATCTACTGTACATGATGACACGATGTTGTATGCAGTCAGAGCAGTCTACTAAAGGAGAGAGGTCCTAAATGTATGCTAGCAACAGATTGAGATGGGTGAGTTTCTGCACAGACTGCCCTCTAGAGGCACAAAAAGTACACTGTTCGGCAATAATGTGGGCTTATTAAACAAAGACGGTGCAACAACAAACACAATAAAAACAAATACTGCGACAAAGATGACTACAGTTCACCATTTAACACTCTAATGGCATTCATACTCACCACCAAGCTGGAGGACGTGGGGCCCTACATCGATCAATTAATGATTTAAGCAAATTCATAAGAACATGAAAATGACTCTTCAGGAATTTTGACACAAGGCAATAATGAAGTGTTAGCGACATGATAATGTTTCAGTAGTGAGCTGTTTAGGAATTTAACAAAGAATTACAGTGTCCTAAAAAATGTATCATAAAACAAAATTTAAATTTACAGATAAAAACTTGTGACTTGGGAGCTTGTGACCAACTACAGGATATCTAGGTGAGACATGTTGGGGAGAACTCCATTGGCGTCCTTGTCCATGACTGTATTTTTGTGATTAACAATGTGTTTCTTATTAAATATAAATAAAATAATGTAACTTGTACAATGGCCTTTTATTTAAATAAAATTTGATGAAACTTGATGTATAAATATTATAATAATATTAAAATTCATGAACAGAATTTAACTACTGTTTTCCAAAGTTTTGAATAAAATAAAATCACCAAACATATATTTTAGAAATTAAACATTATATGGTAAATTTGTAAACAGACTTTATAATGGAAATTAAAAAAATTTAAAAAGGGACATTTTAGAATAAAACTTCATTTTCTTGCGTTTGTTTTCCTCCTGATGCTAATGACGCTAACAAACAAGACCCCAAGAGGCTGTAAAAAAACATTACTGACCTCTACCGAGCTCTCCAGAGGTCACAACAAATTTTCATCTGTTTAGATTCGGTAGCAAATTTGGCTGAAGGAAATGGGGATAACAGCTTGAGGACATTGCCACAGCATTTAAGATAAAGATCTAAAATCTGAGTGCTGTATGTGAATGGATAAAGTTTGTGTTTAATAAATAATTATAAAGAAATTTAAACATTAATCAGAGTTTTTGTAAGGGGAATCCACTGTTCTGTAGCACTGTGTGTGTGTCTTGCGCAGTAATACACAGCTGTGTCTTCAGTTTGCAGATTCTGTCCTTGAATTGTTATTGTGTTAGTAGAAGTGTCTCTGGAGAAGCTGAACTTATTTTTCAGCTTGTCATTGTAATTTGTACTCCCATCACCATAGATGGTTCCAATCCACTCCAGAGCTTTTCCTTCAGGTTGTCGGATCCAAGCTGTATGCTTGCTTGTGACAGAATATGAAACTTTGCAGGGGATGGAGAGACTCTGGCCTGGCTGGACTGTCATGGCAGCAGGCTGAGTCAGTTCCTCACTGTGGACATCTGTAAAAAAAAAAAAAAAAAAAAAAAGGGAAATCTCATACAATATACAGTATGCTGCACATTTATTTTTATTGTAGTAAATTAATGTTATATCATATAAACTCACAAAAAGCAGCTGCCAGCAGGAGCAGTAGACATGTAGAGAACATGGTGTGTGTTGTTTCTCTTCTCTGTTCTCCAAAGTTTAAGAGAGAACAATGCATATATAGAGTGATATCCAGTGCTAAGGCATGTATTTGCATATCTGATGATGGGAGGACTCAACATTTAAAACACGCTTAAAATAGACAAAACATAATAATTATAAATATTTTTTTGTGTTAAGTTTGGAAAACTGTTTTCTTGATTAATGCCTTAGAAACCCCAAACAGTATGATTACACATACATTAATAATATTATATACATGTGTACATATTATGTGTCTTCCCATAATGTAAAAAAATTGTGTTTTACAGATTTCAATGGCCACCACAAACATAAATAATTCTGTGTGCGCAAACTTATGGCACTATCTCAGTTAAAATCATGGGACATTATTTATCTTTTAACTTGTCTATAATTGTGGAATATTTCAGAATGTATATGGGATGTGACAGATTTTCATTAAGAGTTTTTCAAAGTTTAAACCAGAATGAACATCATGCATACGTACAGTCATCTGGCCAAAATCTTATATACATCTAAATTAGCCAGTCACTGTCATTTTCTTCTTATTTGTTTCATTTTACTTCTTATTAACTTCTTAGTTGTCTACAAGCCTTACTTGGGGTTGTGAAAAAAGGCCATACTCTTCAGAAGTATCTATACTAGACAACAATGTACAAGTTCAGTACACAATAAAGCATTTGTCGCAACAAGTTTCTTTTGATGTATTTTGTTTTGTAGAGGTGCTGGTTGACCCTGTGAGGTGAAGAATTTCCCATTTATAGCTTGAGCTATAAACAGTTTTCTATGGAATAAGATCACTGTCAAAAATATTTGTGCGTTAAAAAAAGATTTGTGTGTAATTCTGTCTTTTGTCTAAGTTGGATTCCAAAATCTACGGCCCGACAACTTACAGATACGAGATTTTGTGAGTTTGTTACAACACAACTCTGAAATATACAAAACTTGTTTTTACAACCCCTCTGTTTTATGCGAAATTACGTATACGAATGCTGTGTGTTAAACCACTGTCAAAAATACGTCATCAAGGCCACATGCACAGACATTACTATCCGAGGGAACAGGAATCGATCCACCCAGATCCTCTGCAGGAGAGACTTAGAGTTTCTCCAGGTTTCTTCTGCACTGTTGTTTGTAATGACTCGAGACTTTGACATTTCACACCTGCTAAATCTAATACTAAAATAATTCCTCAGTTAATCAGGTTTAAATACACATACAGATAAAGGAGTGAATCACAAGTTATCATTTGGAACTCACTGATGATGCTGATTAGTAGTAGGAATAAGGAGAGTGGGATCTTCATGGTGAGTGTTGATGAGACTCGACTGCTGCACTCAGCTCAGCTGCACATAAATACTGCACGGACACACAGCACTCTGGATTTGCATCACAGCGTCATAATCAAAAAATTGGTTTTCTAGATGTATCTATGTACTTGCGTTACTTACTAGTAATTGTCTTACTATGATTCATTTCATATTGAGGTCCCCAAATGTTTTATTTTCTTTATACCACAGCAGCTTGACAACACATGTATTAAACAATGGCAATTTTTATTTATCAATTCAAAATCGCTGTTAATAAGACGTTAGTTCATGTTATTTGAGTAGCTTGGCATGTTACTAAGAAAAACTGTTGACAGAAGAAAACTGATATTTGCTGTAGATTTAATAATAACAGCAGTACAGTATGTGTGCATACTAGTCAGAGATGCTATTATTACTGTATTAGTTAATTGTAATGATCATTTTATGTTATGCGTTCAAATGAGTACTCTGTGCAATTTAGGATTTATTCATATTATTTTATTCCAGACATTTCAACTATTATATTGCAAGATAATTTATTAACATAGTCTCTACTGTATTCATGATACTGTTATTCCACCAAAAACTGGGAAAAGGTTATGCTGATGTACTAGTTTGCAGTACATCTCTCTCTCTCTCTAAAAAAAAATATTAGTACTTTTATCAACTTAGGTATACTATAAATTTAAAGTGAGGTGTGATGTCTGGTGTGACTGTATAGAAATAGCAAATAGTGTGCATGGCTCACAGGTTAGGTACAGTAGAAGCTCCCTATAATAGAATTATGCTTAAGGGGACCAATGAAGTCAGGCTTGGATCAGTGTGTATCAGTGAGTCAGCAGCTGAACTTTTTCTACATCCTTCCCATGTTTTTATGTCGTGTGTATCGAGGCACAGTAATAGACAGCTGTGTCTTCGACAGTCAGGCCAGACAACTTGAGGTATAAAATGCCTTTACTGTTATCTTTTATCTCAATTCGTCCTTTAAGAACTTATGATAAACAGTAAAATGAACTAAAAAACATATAAACAGTCAAATGAATTAATGAATAATAAGAAAAAGAACTCACTGGACACACACAGACTGAGTATTAACAGGACTAAGGAAGCAATTGTACCACTTAGCTCAGCTGCACATAAATATAGCCAACATGGAGAAAAGTGGGGAAAAAAAGCAATTTCTCAAAAAAAAGCATTATTAGGAATCAAAGTATCATAACATACAGCACATAGAGAAATGTATATAATGTTTAAAAATATTATGATAAATTATACAATAAAAATAATATTACAGTATAATTTTACAAATAAACTTTATAATAAACACAAAATAGTATGCTATAAATATCACAATGAACTCCAGGATGTTAGATGAGTATAATTCTGTAATAACTGATTACATCTTATATGACCTTAAAATGAAAAACAGAGACAATATTATATGGAGTGACTAAGTACAAGAGTGCCCCCTACCATCTCACAGTGTAATATTATATGTACAGTATACGATTGTGTAAATAATTTATATTTCAACGTTTAGACTAAAATCAATTTAACCTCAAAATGCCTCTAATCCAACCAGAGAGCTCTAATCACATTTAGGTGAGTCACATTTTAACTGAGGTTAAAATATCACATTTATACACACATACTGTATATAGTGTACATTTATTTATGTATGAATGCATTCATTTATAGTTATTATAAATCAATCTGTAGATTTGTGTATTTTATTACATATAAATTCACAGATTATTATATAATTAGACAGAACATGTGACTCTGATGTGAATTTTTGTGCTTTATTTAAAATAAATAAAGCTGTAAAAGTGAAAGTGGAGTTTTTGTACAGCAGTGCAGCTGTTTGTGTCAGTGTGTGTCCCGAGCACAGTAATACACAGCTGTGTCTTCAGTCTTCAGGCTGGTCATGTGCAGATACACCTGCTTCTTGCTGTTGTCCCTGGAGATGGTGAATCTTCCCTGAACAGACTGAGAGTAGTATTTATTCTTACCACTCGGAGCAGAAATGCTTGAGATCCACTCAAGGCCTTTTTCTTGAGCCTGTCTAATCCAGGATATAGGTGCATTATCATCACTAATCCCAGAGTAGGTACAGGTGAGTTGATGAGATCCTCCAGGTTTAATAACCACCGGTGCAGACTCAGTTAGTGTCTGACATCCACAACCTGTCAAATACATTTCATTATTTCATAGATAATCACACACTTTACATTAGTGATACACACTAACATAAGCTGTTACTCACTGGTTATAGTCAATAACATCAAAATGAAACAGTAAATGATTTTTGGATGCATGTTTCTTCCTGAAAAGCAGTCCAAACTGTGTAAAAATAATGCAGATGGAGTCTGTGCTTATAAAGAGAAAGTCCCATTTGCATGTCCAACCCCTAGAGAAGTTGAAGATCACAATAGGAGACCCATCCAGTTTGATCTCAGATTGACAAAAGAACTGCAGAAGCTGGCCAGATAAAAAAATATCAAAACATTTATTATTTCATTAAATCATGTCCTTAGTGGAAAACAAATAAAGGAGTCTAAGATACCTTGTCATAACATGAGAATAAATATGCACTGCTAAATGACACTTAGCTCCATAATCAAACTCTGTGATGATTGGAAGCTCTGTAAATCAGTTTTTCACAGTTAACCTGTTCAGCTCAGGTTATTATTATTATTCTTTAGCATCACTCGGGACACATCTAAACAGTGACTCTCCATGATCATAATGCATGGATGGAAGACATGATGGTGTATTACTGCTTAAAATACTTTAGCAGAATGATATATACCATTGGAGTGCCTTTAGATCAGCTCATGTGCAGATACGCCTGCATCTTACTGTCATCTCTGGAGATGGTGAAGTGGCCATTAACTGCACTGGAGTAACACTTCTGAAAACTACCCCTGAGATAGTTGCAACACAATCTAGTCCTTTTCCAGGAGTCTGTCTGATCCAAGCCATGTAATAGTGACCAGAGTTAAATCTGCGCAGGTCAAACATGATCACAGAATCAGACTTGATCAGTTTCTGTCTGCAGGATTCTGATATACAGGAATAGACAAAGAAAAACAGATGGAAAGAATATAATTTCTTTAAATATGTAATAATAGTAACATTGACTGAGCACTGCTAAAGCTATGTATGTCAAAATTCTATCAAGTCCCTTCATAAAGAATTCAAATTATTACAAACTGCTATGTGGTTTACCTAAATGTATCAACATCAAACAGATCAATATGAGGATTTTATTTACATATCACCCCCACTAGAGAGAAGTAAAGAGAGACACCTCTACAGCGGATAGTGAGGACAACCGATAAGATCACCAGGGTCTCTCTTTTCTTCTATCACAAACATCTACACCACATGCCGCATCCACATAGCCACCAGTATTGTGGCTGATCGAACATACCTTTCTCATTTACTCTTCACCCTCCTGCCATTTGAAAAAAAGTACCAAAGCATTCGCTTTTGGTTGCACATTTGCACGTGCACTTCATGTTGTCTTTTTGTGTAGTACTCAGATCATTTTTGCTGTTAATTTATAGTGTTAAATTGTTTTGTCGCAGTTAGTCAGTTAATTACTGGTCTGAGTTATCTAGTTAGTTTTATTCATTTATGTTGTTTATTTATGTTGTAAGTATGTAGCACCTTGTTCGAGGAGGAACGTTGTTTCGTTTCACAGTGTAGTGAAGTATATAAGAAAGCAATTATATTTCATTAATTATATATGATTAAGGTGACGTGTAAATCATTGCAATATGTGAGGAGAGAAAAGCTGAATGTGTATTAAGGTGCGGATGGTATGTTTTCACAGACTGCCCTCTTCAGGCATAAAACAGGCATAACTGGTTCCTGTACTGAGACACAGGTATTGTAAGGTGGCCACTGCATGTTTTAAATTTAAAAGATTAATACCATAGAAAACTGAAGTATGATTTTGAATCTTGGGCCTCATTTTCATTAGCTTGTAAAAGGCATGTGCCTGTAATTTAAGCTAAGTGTTGTTCAATATATACTGTACCCTCCGAGGATACATTTGGACGATTGATGACAATTTATGACGGCTGTTCAGGCAAAACGAACACAACAGGAGAATTAAAGTCATAAGCTCTAACTGAAACTTTGTTACAAAGCTAAGAAATTACAGATCTACAATATTATATCAATGTCACCGTTTGAAATAGATGGTTCCACCAACATCTATTTGTCCAATTCATTCCAACATTTTTCCTGCAGGTTGTCATATCCAGTGTGTCCAGTACCTGCTTAAGGAATATCCATATATATATATATATATATATATATATCCTCATGATACTGAGAGACCGCTGACACATTTACATTTAGGCATTTGGCAGACGTTCTTATCCAGAGCGACTTACATTTTTTTTTTATCTCATTACACATCTGAGCAGTTGAGGGTTAAGGGCCTTGCTCAAGGGCCCAACAGTGGCAACTTGGTGGTTGTGGGGTTTTGAACCTGGGATCTTCCGAACCATAGTCCAATGCCTTAACCACTGAGCTACCCCTGACACCACTAGTTTTAAGTTGGAATGTTGGTGATAATTTACACTATGCATGAAACAGTGATAGTGAACATACAGAGACTGTACAGTACTACAGGAGACACATGAGTTTGCTAAGTCTATACCTAACCAACTGAAGCAAACCCAGATAACACTGCCTACAGAATCTTGTACAGTGGGCACAATACATGATGTGTACATCACTTCACGCGCTTCCCTTCGTACCCTGATGTGGTCATCACTCTAGGATAGGGTTAGTCCGCACTCATAAGACTACTTGAACTTTTCCTTCTAAATATTTAGCAAACTGAAGCCTTCTTTTGATTAGTTTCTTAAAAAAAAATGGTTTCTGATGGCCACACAGCTGTTTAGTTCTAACTGTGAGTTGTCATCACATTGTGTGTGTGGAAAGATCCAATTTTTCACTATCAAACATAGCTGTGATTTCTACTGTCCATTTCTTTTACAGTGAAACTTCACAAAGCATTTAAGGTATCTTTGATCATGATCATTTATAATATTGAATTTTTTTTGCAGTAATTGTGAATGAGCATTCAATGATTTTGCAGAACACTGAAAATGATTGTCCAGACTTAATAATGCGGAACACGTTCAATACATTAAATCATCAAACATGCAATTATTCAGGGGCATTCTTTAAAATAAACTGAACACACTCAAAATTCTCCATATGCTTCCAAGATGCAACTGTTAAGAAAAAGCGGGAAAATATTTTGAAATACTGTATGTACAACTTCATCATAAAATGAGGGTTATGCTCCCTAGTTTAATAAGACATGGATATAATATTGTAGATCTGTAATTTCTTAGCTTTGTAACAAAGTTTCAGTTAGAGCTTATGACTTTAATTCTCCTGTTGTGTTCGTTTTGCCTGAACAGCCGTCATAAATTGTCATCAATCGTCTAAATGTATCCTCGGAGGGTACAGTATATATTGAACAACACTTAAATTACTTAAATTACTTAAATTCAAAGTAACAGCTATGCACGCAACTGCAGGCAACTGTAGACATCCACAAATGTACCTGAACGCATTTTTAGGAAATGTTCTGTGTCATATATTTTACCAATTAATGCCGTCCTTCTGTGACTGTTTTTGGCCAGGGACACGATGTTGCTGTCGAACCAATGTTTGGTGGGCTATCACTTAATGTAATAAAAAATGATCTTTTTATTAACTTCAGCGCTTGTAAAACTTACAACTTTTATTTGCTGTGCATGTCCTGCAGGCCTCATTTACTTGAGCTCATACCACTATTTTTTTAAGGGAAAGAACATTATATAAATGTTGTTTTGACTATAACAAAAATAACAACTTTTGTATTCCCAGTTAAAACTGACCAGGAGGATTGATTTATTGAAAACAAAAGCCCAAAGCAGAAAAAAAATACCTATATTACAAAAGTAATGCGTGAACAATACACTGCATGAAGAAGACCCTCAACAGACAGTGCCATAGTTTCATCCCAGTGTTCCTCAGTTTTGTCCTCTCATGAGCATGTTGGCCAATATACTGAGGTCGTTGCATGTCCTTTGCAAATACAGTATATACACAAGATCTGTGGCACATGAAGCTTGATTTTTTTGGCTCTTGGTGGCACCTCTTTCTTTTGCTTCCTCCTTCTCTTGGTGTTGTGGATGTTTCTTGCAGCAGAGGATGACGTTCGTGGAAGGCATTGGTGCCCTTTAATAAGGAGCTCCTTCATCCATCCTGGATTGATCTCTCTCAAAATCTTAAAGGCATTATAGACCAACACATTGATGATATTGAAAAACACCACTATGGACAACCTGACGTCACGCCTGCCACAGACTGAACTGTGAGTAAGGCCTCAAAAAAGCTTTATATACTAGAGCTGTGAGAAAGTTGTACGATTGAAACAATGTCGAAGTTTTGTTTTTTCAAGAGGTGTGGATGCAATGGGCTAAAAATTATATTGTCGATAGGTTCCTGTAGAGGGTTGCCATGGAAGCCAAAAAGGGCACAAGATTGTGTGTGTGTGTGTGTGTGTGTGTGCCAAATATGTGAACAAAGTTAAGGAACCACATTACAGTAAATGTTACTGGTGAAATGTTAAAGCAGATTTCCATCTGTTATTGATTATATTTTTAACTTGTCATGTGTTACCTCCTTTCAGAAACAGCAATTTATCAAATATTTCAGAGTGTCCAGTATAATCCAATAAAGGTACAATATAAATTAAAGCTTTTATCAGTCTTTCTGAGTTTCAACATGCTGAAAGAAAAGAAAGAATTAATGAATTGATAAATACATTTTATCACATAGAATCAATAACATCTACTAAATTCAGCTTGAAGACATTGTAGAAGCATTTTAAAGACATAACAGCTAAATGCTGAGTGTAAATGGATGTTGTTTATAATAAATGTCTCTGAGGTTTAGTTTCCTGCTTATATTTTTAGTGAAGTGAGCTTCTGACCTCTATAGGTGCAAATATATATATATATATATATATATATATATATATTTTACACTTTGTTTCTCTTCCTGGTGATGGGTGTGTACTGTAGGACTGAGCTGGAAGTGTGTAGTTTCCAATACTGATACCAACAACCACATGCACATCTCTAATTCACATCAGGACAACAAATAACTTAATCTGCAGGCCAAAGGTGAAACATTATGTTAATATTTTATTATTATTTGAAACACAGAGTCGTCTTAACCTTGGTAGTTAATTTACACCAGGCGTCCCTGGGGACACGTGTACAGCAGACAGATGTAAATGAATGAAGATGTTTTTGTACAGGGCTGCAGTGAGTTTGTATTGCTGTGTCTCTGGCGCAGTAATACACAGCCGTGTCCTCAGTCTGAAAGTTTTGTCCTCTTAAATAAACTGTGCTGCTGGATGTGTCCTGGGTGAAACTGATCTTGCTCTTTATTGTGTCTTTAAGATTAGTGCTACCATCATTACACAGATATCCGAGCCATTCCAGTCCTTTTCCAGCAGGTTGTCGTATCCAGTGTATACAATAGCTCGACTCTGAGGTCTTACAAGAGATGGAGAACGATTCTCCAGGTTTCACAACCACAGAGGCTGACTGAGTGAGCTCTACACCACCAACACCACCTGTTAATAACAATAATAGAACATCATTAACTGTCTTTAAATCATTTTCACAACCAGGTATTAAATCTAACCTTTTTCATCCAACATGGAGACTTACAGAATGCAGCTGTTAGCAGCAGCAGAAGTGAAGAGAGCATTGTTGTTTTGTATAAAACTGAAGGGAATTAAACTGTTCAGCTGCTCTCCTCCTCACCACACACACTCACACACAGACCTCCCTAATGTAGGAGACATGAGTGGAGGATTTGCATAAAATGTGACAACTAGTTCACTTATTTGAGGAACAGTCACGGCCACAACTCACACATAATGCTGACAGTACTTTTACAGTATTTCTTTCCCAGTGTGTTAAGGTTTTCAGTTCAGTATTCTGTATCTGGTCAAAGGGGGCCTGTAGAAAATCCCAGGGAATACCGTCAGTCACACACACACAAACACACACACACACACACACACACACACACACACACACACACACACACACACACACACAGTCACATACTATGAAAACTTTATGTCAATCAGCCTACACTGTATGGCTTTAAACTGTGTGTAAGAACCTGAGTACATGAAGAAATCCATCAAGCACTAGAAGGACATGCAAGATTCAAAACCGACCCTGGAAGTGCAAGACAGGAGTCCAATCCACTAAGACATTGTGGAGTCTGGGTTTATATACATATTTTAAAGAAAATTTTAATCCAGATGGAATATAAATAGTGACACATTGTTTGTGTATCCTTAAACTTAATGCAAATTTTGTAATTTGTTTCTGGTTTGTGTGTTAATAATTCTACGGCCCTCCAGGACATCATAATGTGTGTGTGTGTGTGTGTGTGTGTGTGTGTGTGTGTGTGTGTGTGTGTGTGTGTGTATGTCACACTCTCCCCTGCTACCCTACAAGAACCTGCTGGAGAGCATGTAGGTGATTTGGCTGGTGGGTAAGATAGGCCCAATTTTTTTTTAATTTGTTTTATTTATTTGTATTTTTAGTGAATATTTTAAATGTTAATAAATAATATTAATAGAATAAAAACAGTCACATGCATCTGTTATTTCACTTTGACACTGCAGGGCTAAAAATGCAGAACTTGTGCCATGCAGGGTATTAGTGTCATGATCTCGGGTCGAAGAAATGGACGCAAAATGCAGGTATGAGTTGAAAACACACGTGAGTCTGTTTATTTTATCGTCTTGGGGTAAACTTTTCCCACTTATGTTGATCTCTTCGTAAACGAGGATGATAGAAATAGAACCAAATAAACACAAACACAAACAAACAAAAAAAGACAGCCTCCTCAGGCTGGGTCTGCAGGCGGGCACGAATACACAAAAGCTGAATCAGTGAACTAATAGCAATGTCGCGTGGACTCTACGCTGCGCTTGGCTGGCGACTTGACCGTGACCTCGGCCCTGCTGCCTGTTTACAACAGGCCTTGCCCCGATCCTGCAGACTCGAGGAAGGCGAGGGCGACCCCGTCGCCTGGGCGGCGGGAGGGGGGCCCTGTGGCCTGGATGGGTTGGTCGTTGAGCGGGGTGGCTCGGAGGTTGGGGCGCTGGGCGATCCGGCCGCTCCCTGTGGAAAGTTGTGATGAGCTCGGGGCTTAAGATGTCTTTAGCTGGCACCCAACTCCTTTCCTCTGGGCCGTGGCCCTCCTAGTCGACAAGATATTGGAGAGACCCCCCTCTCCTCCGTGAGTCCAATAACCTTGTTACCTTAAACGCTGGGGTGCCCTCTATCTCCACAGCCCCAGGGAGCGAGGGTTCGCTCGTGCCCTCGTCTAGGGGTCCCCGGACCACCGGCCTTAACAGAGAAATTTGGAAAACAGGGTTAATGTGCATATGGTTTGGGAGTTTGAGTTTAAAAGAAACGGGGTTAACCTGGGCGACAATAGGGAAGGGGCCGATATATCTTGGGGTCAGTTTGTGACAGGGGAGGTGGAGGTGGAGGTCCCGTGTTGAGAGCCATACTCGATCGCCTACCTGAAGCGGAGGACTTTCCTTCCTTCGTCTATCAGCAAATTTCTTGAAGCGGGCAACTGCTCGGGAGATTTGCGTGTGTGCATTCTCCTAAACTCTTTACGCTCTTTTAAACCATTCATCCACCATGGGTACTTTGGTGGGAGTGGCATCCCAAGGACAAAGCGGAGGTTGATAACCTAGCACACACTGAAACAGCGTTAGACCGGTTGAGGAGTGGGTTAACGAATTTTGGGCATATTCTGCCCATAGTAGACAGGGAGCACAGTCGTGCTGCTGGCTGCTACAGTATGCTCGAAGATATCTGCCGAGTTCTTGGACAGTCCGCTCTGCCTGCCCATTAGACTCGGGGTGATAGCCCGACGTTAGGCTCACAGTGGTCCCCAATTTCTGGAAGAACGCTTTCCAGGCGATAAATTGGGGACCACGATCAGAAACTATATCTTCGGGTATGCCGTAGTATCGGAACACATATTCAAAAAGGGCTTCTGCCACTTGAAATGCTGACGGGAGAGAGCCAAACGGAATGAAACGACACCCTTTTGAGAACCGATCTACTACGACCAGGATAGTAGTGTACCCTTTTGATACAGGCAGGTCCGTAACGAAGTCCATTGCAATATGTGACCACGGCCTGTTTAGCGTCGGGAGGGGCATTAATTTACCAACCGGTAGACTGCGCGGATTTTTTGTACCCGCGCAGACGGCACAAGATAAAACTACTGTCTTTACGGTCTCCTTCATACACGGCCACCAGTATTTCGGTACGAGTATTTTATACGTGCGTGCTACGCCAGGATGCCCTGAGGACAGATTAGTGTGAGCCTCAATCGTGATGCGCTCGCGTAACGCTTCGGGGACATAAGTTCGCCCCGGAGGGCACTCACCGGGCACGGAGTTGCGTCGCGTCCACTGAGTGATCTCCGTGTCAACGTCCCATATCACCGGAGCGACTACGAGTGGCGCGGGCAAAATGGGCTTAGGGTTCTCAACGGGAATCAATGCTGGGTAGTACCGAGATAAAGCATCTGCTTTTTTATTCTTAGACCCCGGCCGATAAGTAATATGAAAGCGGAAACACGTAAAAAACAGTGCCCATCGGGCTTGTCTAGTGTTTAACCTTTTTGCCTGTTGGATGTATTCTAAATTTCTATGATCGGTAAGAACTACGAAAGGGTGTTTGGCTCCCTCTAGCCAATGTCTCCACTCCCCTAATGCCGCTTTAACTGCCAGCAGCTTCCTATTGCCAATATCATAATTTTGTTCGGCAGGTGTCAGTTTATGTGAAAAAAACGCGCAAGGATGGAGTTTCTCAGGTTGGCCGTGGCGCTGCGACAGCACCGCCCCTATTCCTACCTCGGAAGCGTCTACTTCTACTATAAACGGCTTCTCTGGATCGGGAAGCCGTAAGACAGGCGCTGTAGTGAAAGCTGTTTTGAGTTTTAGGAATGCGCTCTCCGCTTCGGCGGATAGCGTGCTTAGTTTCTTTGGTTTGCCTTTAAGCAACGAAGTGAGAGGTGCTGCCACCGCACTGAAGTTTCTAATAAAACGCCGGTAAAAATTGGCGAACCCGAGAAAACTTTGTAGCGCCTTCACTGACCTAGGTACCGGCCATTGAGTTACCGCCTCCACCTTGGCTTTCTCCATCTCGACCCCCTGTGGCCCTATGCGATAGCCCAGGAATGCGATCTCACGTTGGTGAAATTCGCATTTCTCAGCCTTCGCATAGAGCCCGTGTGCGCGCAGACGATGCAGGACAGCGATTACATGCTTAACATGCTCAGAATATGACCTTGAGTATATCAGAATGTCATCTAAATATACTATGACACAACGGTTAAACATATCCCGAAACACGTCATTCATGAACCCCTGAAACACCGCAGGTGCGTTTACCAGCCCATATGACATTACGTTATACTGATAATGACCAGATGAGGTGCTAAACGCCGTCTTCCACTCATAGCCCTTACGCACACGAACGAGGTTGTAAGCGCTGCGGAGGTCAAGTTTTGTAAAGATCGACCTCGAAGTTGGTCGATAGCGGCCGGAACCAGTGGCAGGGGGTGCTTATACTTTACTGTGACTGCATTGAGTCCCCTATAATCAATACAGGGTCTTAAGCCTCCGCCTTTTTTCAATAAAAAAGAAACCTGCTGAAGCCGGAGACGTGGACCTGCTGATAAGTCCCTGCTTGAGAGCCTCATCCACGTATTCCTCCATTGCCCTGGTTTCCTCCAGGGACAACGGATAAATACGTGAGTAAGGCGGTGTTTTCCCCGGCAACAACTTTATCGCACAGTCCCACGGACGATGGGGAGGAAGTCTCGCTGCTGCCCTAACACTAAATACATCCTTAAACTCCGCGTACTCTGGCGGCACACTACAGGACACTTTATGACTCTGGATTTCAATAGTAGTGGTTTGGACCGGTAAAGCTAACGTTTTACAATGTGTGGTGCATCGCGGGGACCAAGAGAGGATGCGCGCATTTGCCCAATCAAAATTGGGATTGTGAAAACTGAGCCATGGCAGACCCAGCACGAAAGAATGGTCCACCTGAGGAAGCACAAAAAATTTTATCTCCTCAGAGTGACCGGGGAAAGTTAAACGGAGGGGCGCAGTGATTAGTTTAAGTGGCAAGTGGGTGAGGGCATGACCGTCCAGAGCTTTAATAGATATCGGGCACGGAAGCTTTGACACTGGAGCTCGCAGCGTGGAAAGGACAGAAGCTGAGATGAAATTACCAGCCGACCCGAAAGCTATTAGGGGAAAAACAGACAAGGTGTTATTATTAAATGAAATTTGTGCTGACAAACAAAAAGGTGAGTGTGTGCGCGGTGGGGTGCGGCAAGTTACTTTCAGCAATGGGCAGGAGCTGACTCGGTGTTTTTTCCCCCCACAGTACAAACACAACCCCGCAGTCAGTCGCCGGGTTTTCTCGGAGGCGAGGAGAGGTGATGAATCCACGTCCATGGCCTCGGTGGAGGACCCCTCGCGCTCGGCTGGCTGCAGCTGATGAGGGCTCATTTTGCGGCGCGGCTCTGGACGTTTCGACAGTCGGAGCGGCGGCCGGCGCTGCTGGCTGCGCAGATGTTGGTCCAGCGATGCATTCCTCGAGCGACAAATCAGCGTCTCGGCACGCCAGCTCCAGTTGGATGTCCGGGGTGAGTCCATCTCGAAATCTTGCCAGCAAGCTCTTTTCACACCAACCACTTTCAGCCGCTAACACCTGAAACTTCACCGCATATTCCGCCACCGGTGTGTTCCCCTGTCTGAGCCTCAACAGCTGCTGCTAACCAGTTTTTCCCTGGTCGGGGTGATCAAAGACAGCGCGTAGGTAGCGAGTGGTGATGGTGCCTCCGGTGCTCCATATGGCTGTAGCTCAGTCGAGTGCGCGCCCTGTGAGATGCTGAGTGACGAAGCTCACCTTCTGCGGATCCGTCATGTTTGGAAAGTCCGCTAAGTACAACTCACAGGCGAGCAAAAACCGTCTGCAGCCCTCGGGATCTCCTTCATACCTTTCTGGAGGAGCGGGGACGATGCCACAGGTGGCTGGGGAGCAGCCGGGGGCACTCTCGCCGTTGCGAGCTGGCTAACGCTGCACGCGAGGTCATGGACGGCGCGTGCCAAGCTCCAAATTTCCTGCTGCTGGTCTCGCAGGTAGCTATGCAGGCGAGCGTTTTCATCGGGCAGGGGAATTCCTGCTGCGTCCTGACGGGTCCGTTCATCTGTCATGATCTCGAGTCGAAGAAATAGACGCAAAATGCAGGTATGAGTTGAAAATACACGTGAGTCTTTTTATTTTATCGTCTTGGGGTAAACTTTCCCCACTTATGTTGATCTCTTCGTAAACGAGGATGATAGAAATGGAACCAAATAAACACAAACAAACAAAAAAAGACAGCCTCCTCAGGATGGGTCTGCAGGCGGGCACGAATACACAAAAGCTAAAACAGTGAACTAATAGCAATGTCACGTGGGCTCTACGCTGCACTTGGCTGGCGACTTGACCGTGACCTCGGCCCTGCTGCCTGTTCACAACAGGCTTTGCCCCGATCCTGCAGACTCGCCTTAATCCTGAGGAGGAGATAGGAGATAGCTGTGAGGTTGGGACAACACGTGCACAACAAACATAATAATAACAGTGAACGGACAAGACACTACGGGTTCGGCTGGCTTAAATAAGGACACACAGGGGAGAGACACAGGTGTACATCATTTGTGATTAAGTGAAGACATACCAACGTAGACACACTAGGGGGAGACAAAGCCTCGGCTCAATAATCCGGGGAACCGGATCTCACTCCCCCGGACTGTGGTGGCACAGGTGTGACAATTAGGTATAGTTTTTGTTAGACAAAGTGGCCTGACATGCACAGTAAGGCATTGTTTGTGTGTGTGTGTGCGTGTGTGTGTGTGTGTGTGTGTATGCATGCATGTGTGTGTGTGTGTATGCATGCATGTGTGTGTGTGTGTGTATGCATGCATGCATGTGTGTGTGTGTGTTTGTGTGTGTGTGTGTGTGTGTGGGTGCATGTAGGTGTGTGTGTGTGTGTGTGTCTGTCTGTCTGTGTGCGTCACTTTCATAATCCCACTCCAAGCTTATCTGAAAAGCAGCTATGTTCTAGAGAAGGTTGTCATGTCGAGTGTTTTTCTTTTCTTATTTTTCTATTTTTAATATTTGAAACATGAATTTTTATGATCACTGATGATCACTTAACCTTAAAAGTGTTACGTACTTTCAGAAACAGCAATTTATCCAATAAAGGTACAATATAAGCTTCTATCAGTCTTTCTGAGCTTCCACACTCTATAAGAAAAAAAAGAATAAATGAATTGATTAATTACTTTCATCACAATACAACGACTAAAACCAGCTTGATGACATTGCAGGTGCATTTTAAAGACATAACATCTTAATGCTGAGTGTGAATGGATGTTGCTTTTAATAAACGTCTCTGAGGTTTAGTTTCCTGCTGAGGGAATATTTACATGTAAATGTAAGTTTTTGTACAGCGCTGGAGTCTGTTGTGTCAGTGTGTCTCTTGCACAGTAATAAACAGCCGTGTCTTCAGCTTTCAGACTCTTCACTTCTAGGTACAGCATGTTTTTATTGTTGTCTTTAGTGATGGAGAACTGGCCCTGCAGAGACTGAGCGAAATACGTGCTAGTGCCAGTATCAATGTATCCGATCCACTCCAGTCCTTGTCCTGGTTTCTGACGGATCCAGCTCATCCAGTTACTACTCATTGAGAATCCGGAGACAGTACAGGACAGAGTGACTGACTCTCCAGGTCTCTTCACCACAGCAGGAGAGGAGGTCAGGGACTGTCCATAAGAATCTGGAATAAAACATAATAAAACTATAGTTAATGTTATGCTACACTGATTATAAGGACAGGGTGGTTAGTTCCCAGTACGAGTCACATAAAAATGTCTAAAACTTACATGTAATAAGTACAAATAAAATACAAGATCCTAAAATCATCATTCTCTGAGTTTTGTTTCACCCAGTTAAAGTGTATGTGAGTGTTATCTATCACAAAGCTCACTGGAAACTAAAACAGTCCAGACATGCTGTTTATACTCGAGTCTATTTGAATAGGGAGTGTCCATGACCACTATGGATGTATTAAATCCACAACCACTTCAAGGCTTCTCTGTGTATAGGAGAGTGATCTGTGTATGATTTATATAGATCTCATTAACAGATTGTGTAAATGTTTAAATGTCTTTATACTTATCTAGTATCTTCATTTATTTACATGTTATTTGTTGCACCTATAATGTGTTTGATTTTTTAAATATAATTTTGGATCCTGTTTTTTCTACATATTAATTGTAGGAAAATACAACTACATACAATACAACTGTCTGCATTAGTGGCCAGTTGATGTTTAAAGATGCTCCCAGAACCACTCATTCACAGTGGGTCCTGGAATATCCCCATACCTGAGATTTACCCTCTAGAAGCTAATTAACAATACACAGACTAGTGGACACATAAAAATTGAGTAAAAAAAATAATCTGTTTATATATTTCGATATTGAAAAGAGGTTGTGGATATCTGCTTACGTATGTGCTACTCTCATATGGTGAAATATTATATATTTTTTCTGAACAGCCGGTACCTTAATTTTTTTTTAGCAATGGCTTATATTATAAATCTGGCCTAAACATTTATTATTAAAATCAAACTGAGCAATAGAAAATGCTAATTCTGTTATAGGCTGCCCTCTTGAGGCTGTAGGTGGTATGGGTAGGAATTGCTGATTTTAAGTTAGGTGCTCACATCCACCTTTTCAGTCAATACTGGCAACTTATCACGGACAGCAGGCCATCAATTTCATCTGAGGTTAAAATAACACTTTATGCATGCAAGCAGAATAGAATTTTATGGATTTTATACTTTTTATACATTTATACTGGCCCATTTATACACACATTATTGTAGTATTTTGTATTTATTTAACCCTAGGAATAAACAGAATGTTTTGTGACATTTGAGCTTCACTTACAAATAAATGAAGCTGTACTGGAAATGAATGTTAAGTTCTTGTTCAGCCCTGCAGAAGTTTGTGTCTGTGTGTTCTCCGAGCACAATAAAACATGCTGTATTTTCAGTCTTTTGGATGGTCATGTGCAGATACACCTGCTTCTTGCTGTTGTTTCTGGAGATGTTGAATCGTCCCTGAACAACCTGAGAGTAGTATTTACTACTCTGGGCCTCTTCATCGAGGCGGTCTAATCCACCCTACTGCATCTCCATCACTAATTCCAGAGTACGTACAGGTAAACTGATGAGATCCTTCATGTTAGACTCAGTTAGTGTCTGACATCCTCAACCTGTGATTTAATAATTGCATTATATTACACAAGCACACAATTTACAGTAGTGGAACACTAAAATAAGCTGTTACTCACTGGTTATGGTCATTAAAGTTAATACAACTAAGTAAATGATTTGTGGATGCATGGTTAATGCAAATGATTGGAAAAACAGTCAAAAATATGTAAACATAATGTAGCTGGTGTCTGTTATAAGGAGAAAGTCTTATTTGCATATCCAACCCATAAATGAGTTATATCCCCATAAAGAGGCTCTATGACCGGGAGTGTAGAAAATGTTTCACATACACTTCAGGGAAAAACACAAAACCTTTTTTTTTTCTTTACTGTCAAATTACTGATTTTTCTTAGTCAACTTACTGATTTGCCCATTACATTAAATGAGGGTAAACATATTTTTTTGCATTTTTTTAAATGTCAGAATCGAGTAAGGGAAAATTTTTAATGCATTTTTTAAGTCACTTTCATATTATGTCTTTAAACAACAAAAGAAAACTCCGGATGATTCCATTCTGAGGTTTAGAAGCTTTTGATAGGTTATTTGATTTAATTTGAGTTAATTGGTGGCACACCTGTAGATGTATATAAAGGCACCCCTCAAACACAGAGCCTCTTTCTTTGACATCATGAGAAAATCAAGAGAAATCAACCAAGATATCAGGATAAAAATTGGGGACCTCCACCAGAGAGGCTCATCCATAGGTGCAATTTCCAGATGCCTGAAGGTCCCATGTTCATCCATCAAACAATAATACGGAAGTATAAAAAACATTGGAATGTACAACCATTACACCACTCAAGAAGATTATGGATGGAGTCCCAGAGAGGAATGTTTTTGGTGCAAAATGTGCGAATCAACCCCAGGACAACAGCAAAAGACCTTGTGAGGATGCTGGCTGAAACTGGTAAGACAGTGTTATTATCCACAGTAAAATGAGTCCTGTACCAATATGAGCTGAAAGGTTACTCTGGGAGGAGAAATCTATTACTTCAAACCCACTATAAAAAAGCCAGACTACAGTCTGCAACTGCACATGGGGACAAAAATCTTATTTTCTGGAGACATGTCCTGTGGTCTGACCAAACAAAAATTGATCTGTTCGGCCGAAATAATAAACAGTATATTTGGATGAAAAATGGCGAAGCTTTGAAGGCTCAGAACACCATCCCAACTGTGAAGTATGGCGGTGGTAGTATAATGTTTTGGGGCTGATTTGCTGCAGAAGGAAATGGTGCACTGCACAATAGAACTATTTTAAAGGAACATCTGAAGACATCGGCCAAAAAGTTAAAGCTTGGGCGCCATTGGGTCTTTCAAATGGACAATGACCCCAAGCATACCTCCAAATTAGTGACTTAAGTGGATAAAGGACAACAAAGTGGAGGTCAAGGTAGTGGAGCGGCCATCACAAAGCCATGATCTCAATCACATAGAAAATCTGGCGGCACTGAAAATGTGAGAGGCTACATATATATATATATATATATATATATATATATATATATATGTGTGGTTCACCCTCACATTTAGTGATATTATTTATTATTAAGTACAGTTTAGAGTTAAGATGTAGATGATGTTTTTGTGCAGCGCTGCAGCTTGTTGTGTCAGTGTGGATAACGAGCGCAGTAATACACAGCTGTGTCTACAGTCTGCATGTTCTGTCCCCGTAAGGACACACTGTTACTGGAAGTGTCTCGAGAGACGACAAACTTGTCTTTAAGTGAATCTTTTTTATCAATGCTCCCATCATAATAAATGGTGTTGATCCATTCTAAAGCTTTTCCTGCAGGTTGTCGAATCCAAGCTGTTCCATAGTGGCTGCTGCTATCAGTGATAAAAGCTCCAGACACTTTACAGGTGATGGTTAAAGTCTCTCCTGGCTTTATAACTACTGAGTCTGGCTGGATGAACTCAGTAGCACAGAACACATCTGTGAAAAAAGAAGAAGAAAATGTTAAATTTTTTAAGGATTAGTTGAACTAATAAAGTTTAAACCCAAACACTCACAGGGGGTGAGAGCCAGCAGCAGCAGTGGAGCTGAAGCGAACATGTTTGTGTTGAAGGAAGACTAATGAGAACTGCTTCATCTCTAGATAAACACGCTGATAATATTACAGGAGGAGATGGAGATTTGCATAAATTATAATACAGTTCTGTTCTGTAAATCACAGTACCATGACATTTCTTTATTTAACATCAATTTATTGTGTGCAATAATTTATTTATGTTGTTAATACTAAGAATGCTTTTGGAAAGTACACATTTGACATAAATACATACAAAAGGTTACTTTGTTGTATTATGGTTGTGTCCATTTTAATAGGAACACTAGGAGCACTTGCTCATTTGATCCTTTAATCTTGTGGCAACAAGACAACATACACAATCATGTAAATACACATCAAGAGATTTAGGTTGTTTTCACATCAAACTTTAGAATGGAAAAATAATATGATGTCTGAGACTTTAACAGAAGAATGGTGGGTAATTTATACAACAGGAAAATAAAATTCATTTAAGCTGTTAAAGTAACCTTTAAAGTTCCTATGCTTTAGTCATTTCCTTTACTCTAGAGACAGTTATTAATGATCAGGAATGTATTTTACATAATGAATAAATAACTACCTTCTACCTTACATTGTTCTTTTAGACTTATTTTTTTACATTTAAAAAAATAGAGGTTTAAATTTGCTAAAAGGTTTCATAGGCACTGTCTGCATATATGTGAAGGGTTTGTGTTGTTTAAACGTTTAGTTTGTTATTGCTGTCGTTATTTAGTGTTATTTAATCAGATAATAGTTGATCTGTTTTCATTTCCAAAAATCTTTCTTTTAAAAGCAAATCTCCTGAGTTTTACTTTACAGTTTTTCTCAAATGCTAAAACACAAAAGCCAATGCTCTAAACTACATGACCAGTTTTCGAAACACATTTACTAAATCTAGCCATCATTTTCCAATATCATAAACACAATTTACAAAACACAATTCTCCGTTTCCTTTCAAAAGCTACACTTAATGCTGCGCGACAACGCTATGGGAAACGATTCCTCGTGACCGGTTGTGAAGCACGTGTGTGTCAAACACGCCAAACATTTTGGCATGTATAACCTCAGGCAGGTGACGTCAACCGATGAGGTGCACCTGGAGGTTATAAATAGGCATGAACCGGAAACACCCTCAGATCATTTTCTCTTCAGGATCCATGTTGTATGTGTGCGTGTGTGCAAGCATTTTTTAACAGAAAGCGAAAATAGAAAGTGTCTTACTACTCACCAGAAAGATGGCCGAGTTAGACACAAGTCCGTCCCTCCGTGTAGAAGAATATCTCGCTGAGGGCAATCTCCGCGTTTTGTGTTTGAGTGTTTGGGGGAAGAGCACACTATCCTCTGGCTAGGAAAAGCTGTTCTGCATTCTTACCCAACTATCTTTTACAGTTAAAGCCTTCTGTCCTACTCTGTTAGCTCCGGAGCAGTAAGTCTTCATTCGCTGTGCCCAACTCATGCTTTTCAATTTACAGTGCACCTCCGCATTAGCCAGGGCCGTAAATTAGAGCAGGGTTTCATACGTCTTGGGGCCGCGGCCGAAGGGCAGCCGCCATTAGATGAGTTGGGTTGGAGATGCTAGTGCCCTAGCCTAGGAGGACAGGACAAATTCTGTCCTTCAGATTCTTTTACATTGCAGCACATAAAACATGTAGACCCAGTCCACTGCTTAACTGTTCCAGTGCTGGAAGTTTCTGCAAAAAAAAAAAAAAAAAAAAGGCTTCGGTCAGGCTTCATAGGGGGATGCCAGGCTTGCGGGTCCTCGAGTCAGCATTCCAGAATTATGTCTAGGACTCCTTGGGGGTACTGTGCGCACACGACACAACCCTGGGCGTCCAGACACTGAGCATTTAGTGTAGCTTTTAAAAGAAAACATCTCGGGTTACTTTGCTGTAACCCTGTTCCCTGAAAAAGTGGGAACGAGATGCTGGGCTCCAATGCGCACTGCATGCACGACTGCAAGCCACTTTGACCTGAGGGTGTTTCCGGTTCATGCCAATTTATAACCTCCAGGTGCACCTCATCGGTTGACGTCACCTGCCTGAGGTTATACATGCCAAAATATTTGGCGTGTTTGACACACACGTGCTTCACAACGGGTCACGAGGAATCGTTTCCCATAGCGCTAGTGCACAGTTTGCTGAAGATTCCAAACAAACACAATAAATGGAGGCAGTGTCAGGGGAAGAGGAATTTGAGTCAGAGGAGGGAGAAGAGCTGGCCATGGAAGAAGAGGAGCAGGCCAATGAGTAAGAGGAGTTCAAATCAGAGGAGGAAGAGGAGAAGGCCAACGAGGAAGAGGAGGAGGCCAACAAGGGAGAGGAGAAGGTCCAGGAGGGAAAGCAAGACAACATCGCACCATGACAACGGACGAGATGCGAGCAACAGTCATTGACCATGTCATTGTCCATGGCATGACAATGGCTGACGCAGGACTAAGAGTCCGTCCAAACCTGATTAGGTTCACCGTGGCCACCATTATCAAGGCATTCAGACAACACAACAGGTATTGTACTCTATAGCTTTTTTTCTGTCACAATACAGTTTTACAAGCCTGTGAAAGTAGTCTATTGGTTTCAAATCAGTTATTGTAAAACATGTCAATTGACTAGGGTTAGGCTTGTCCACCGGCATGCTGTCCTTGGGTCTTACAACACCCAACGTCTCCTCACCTTCCTAGAGGAGCTAAAAGACGTCCTCCTGGACCGCCAACAACACCATCCTGGGCCCGCACATCAGATTTATGTGGTCATTTGGGACAATGTCCGCTTCCACAGAACAAACCAAATCAGAGAGTTGTTCACCACCAATAGTAACCACTTTTCAAACGTCTGCCTGCCACCCTACTCCCCTTTCCGGAACTCTATAGAGGAGTTCTTCTTCATCGCATAGCCTGCGATGTGGATGAGGTGATGTGGCCCGATGCAGCTCAGCGACATGATGCTGCACAGTGATCGTGGTGTGAATAAAGTAAATAAAAAAAACTTCACACCATCATGTTTTCAAGAGTACTGTTGTGTGCAATAGATTCTGTTTTTGCATTGAGTTGTGTTTCAGTAGTGTACATGCAAAATTTTCTATAGATTTATACTCTTCATATGAAACTTACAAATCTAAATGCCTAATCCTCTGCAGAGATCTACAGTAGGAAGATCCGTTACTGTAAAGTTTCTAAAAATATGCATTGGCAGTTATGAGACAAAGAACCTTCTCACAAATTGAGCATTTTGTTTTCAATTGTTTTGCTGTAGTGTG